>NW_006408549.1:24065706-24079838 GCF_000296735.1 Chrysochloris asiatica
CTTTCTCCCGCGGAGCAGCTGGTAGTTTCGAACCGCTGACCTTAAGGTTCGCAGCCCGATTCGTAACCACTATGCTACCAGAGCTCCTTAGTTAATTTATAGGAGGACCTATTTATCTAGTTCTTCACCTGGTGTTTGTGCATTTTTATTTGCACTCCAAATATGACTGGGAAAGAGCTGCCTCGTCAATGTAGAGGTAACCATGATGAAATGAATGGAAGAAACCCTTCAGGATCTTCATTTGCTGATGGGAAAAACTCAAAATTAGGAGAAAGAATGGCAAATATCCATTAATAATTGGAACAGGGAATGTATGAAATATAAATCTAAGAAAATTGGAACTTGTCAAAAATGAAATGGAACAAATAAACATCAATAGCATTGGCATTAATGAACTGAAATGACCTGATATTGGCCATTTTGAATCTGACAGTCACATGGTTTACTATGTTGAGAATGACAAATTGAAGAGGCATGGCAGTACATTCATAATCAAAGAGGACATTTCAAGATCTATTTTGAAGTGTCATGCTGTCTGTAATAGAAAAATATCCATATGCCTAAACATTTAGAAGTACTCCATCTCTCTTCCTTCCATGTCTGTCTTAGTTTGAGTGGCATTACAGTTATTCAAAATACCAGTGGCATAACTTCCAGCATCACATTTATATGCAAGCCAACACAGTGCAACAAACTGACAGATAAGTGGTGGACTCATCTTATTAGGTTCCCTAAAAATTAGAGAGGAAAAGCCTAATCCATAAATGGGGCTAAGACTCTTAGTTGTTGTTGTTAAGTGCTCTTGAGTTGACTCTGACTCATAGCAACCCTGTATAGGGTGTCTGAGGAGGCATTGGTGGGTTTGAGCTGCTGACCTTATGTTTCACACTTCACTGCTTATCCTACAGCATCAAACCAGAAGCCCAAGATTTTTAGTATGCATATACAATAAATGAAATTAGATGTGTATCTCATATCACACACAAAAACCAATTCTGAGTGTTTAAAGTTTTTAGTTTCAAAGATACTTCTATACACTCTTTTGGAGAAATGATAAAGACATATATTTATGACCTAAAGTTGGTGGTGACGGCTGTGTGCCATCGAGCTGGGTTCAGAAGGTCTCATCTTTTTCCCTCAGCGCAGCTGGTAAATTTGAACTATTGACCTTGCATTTAGCAGCCCAATTCATAATCCATTATGATACTAGGACTCCTTGACCTAAAAATAGCAAAGTATTCAATAAGCAACACACAACTCATGCCAATGATAAAAAAAAAATTAATTTTTTTTTTTTTTTTTGACTTAAGAACTTCTGGTTTTCAAAACAAATTGTAAAGTGTGTGAAATGAAACCTCAAAATTTAATAGGAGATGTTTCAATGCAAAAATAGAGCAGAAGATTAATCTCCAGAATATGAAAAAAAAAAAAGCCTAGGAATCAATAAGTGAAAGAGAAAAACAATGCTTATTGCTTGTTGGTGATTGTATTATTCCTTTCAAGTATTTGTCCTTTTCTCTTCCTTGAAATTGTACTGTACATACTTCTTCTTTGCCAAGTAGATTAGTGCCTATTCATTCCCAAATCCATGGTTTAGGTTTGGCCTTTTAAATTGTGTTCCAAGTGCCAATTGAATGTACATGATAAGCACACAACTGTGAATCACAAAACCGGTCATTCAAACCCACCAGCTGCTCCTTGGAAACCCTATACAGGGTCATTATGAGTGAGACCCACCTTGATGGCAGTTAAGAACAACAAGAAACATAAGCAGATTCTTAAAAATTAATGAATGATCATTCCAGTGTTTTAATTCTTTCTTATCTACCATTAGTAAGGAGAGTAAGTTCCAAATAGGATCTGTCTCCTCAGTCTATATCTTGGAATGAAGGTGTGTGAAGCTGACAATCAGTCAGTTTACAGCATGTTGTTGTTATGTGCCATGGAGTCAGTTCTGACTCATAGCGACCCAGTACAGGGTTTCCCAGGCTGACGGGAGCAGAAAGCCTCATCTTTCTCCCACAGAACAGCTGGTAGTTTCGAACTGCTGACCTTAAAGTTTGCAGCCCGATTCGTAACCACTATACTACCAGAGCTCCTTAGAATAGAGAAAAAGCCAGAAGCAGAGCTGGAGTTAATCTTGTTAAGTTCCATTGCATTGGTTCCATCTTATAAGGACCCTGTATAGGATTTCCAAGGAGTGGCTGGTGGGTTTGAACCACAAACCTTTTTTTTTTAAATGTTTTATTGTGAGTTATGTGATAGTTTACATGGGAGAACACTAGTTTTACATTCATCCTATCATATATCCATATATCATTTCATTGTTATGGTTACAATCTCCTCCATACATCATCAAGCCTACCCCTCCACCCCCTACCCCCACTCCCACCCCTTGTCGTCAGCACACAGCCCATCTCTCTCTCTAGGTCTAGAGTTCCCAGCCGCTACATCTCTCCATGTCATCATCTCTCCATGTCATCATCTCTGCCTCCATCTCTGGCATCACTCTTTCTCTGGGTAGGGTCCCGCATTCTGCTCTTTTCCCTTGATGGTCCCAGGGACTTCTACTCCTGGACTACGAAGTCAGTTACTCCCCTCCGTTTGCTACAAGATGTCTACCTTTACATTTCCAACCCTCACAGTCAGTCCAGATAACAATTATTCACCATTGTACCACAAGAGACCTATCCACATCACCTTTTATCAGCTCTACCTAGACAGATTGCATATTGCTTAGTGGAGATTCTACCTTCTTCCGTACCCTCTGGATCTAGGCTCCCTCTTGAAAGTTTGTAAGCCAGTAACTTCTTGTCTTTGTAGTCTCCCATGTTGGGTAGCCAATATCCAAGTTGCCCATCCCTGTCTACTCTGTGTATGGAGGGATTGGGAATGATACTCACTATAAACATTGGTTCCCTCTTTTGAGCTACTGCATCCATAGATGTAGGCCAAGTTCATCAAATTATATCAGATGACTCTTTTGTTTTTCTTCTTTCTTCTTCTGGTTGAGCTCTGATCATCCAGTCATTGAAGCCAGGTCAAGTGGGTATTCTCTGCAAGTGTGGGTTGAACCACAAACCTTTTGGTTAGTAGTTCAGTGCTTATCCAAATAGTGCCATACCATACTCCAGAGTTAACGTTGTTGTTGTTGTTAAGTGCCATCGAGTCGGTTCTGACTCATAGCGACCTGGTATAGGGTTTCCAAGGAATGGCTGGTGGATTTGACTGCTGACCCTGTGGTTCAAACTGACCCTGCAGCCCAGCACATTATCCTGCAGCGCCATGCCAGGACTCCAGAGTTAACTTTAGTGAGAAATAAATCTTTATTGTTGAAAGTTGCTAGGCTTTTTGTTGTTGTTGTTTGTTACCAAAGCCTGTTGTTGTTAAGCGCAGTCAAGTCTTTGCAACTCAAAGCAATCCTATATAGGGTTTCCAGGGAGCAGCTGGTGAGTTTGAACCTCGGACTTTACAGTTCAAACTGACCTTGTGGTCCAGTGCTTATCCTACAGCACCACACCAGGACTCCATAGCCTACATACACATAAAAAGATTTTCAGAGTCTTTGGTAATTAGAGGGGGTAGTGAGGGAGGCATCGAGTTCTTTCTGTGGTATTTGAAATTACCAGTACTATATTTTGATTTCTGGTATGGCACTGTGGATCAGTACTGGAAGGCAAACCACAAGGTCAGCAATTCAAACTCACCAGCTGCTCCTCAGAATTTGTATACAGTGTCGCTATGAGTCAGAATCAACTTGATGGTGGCACTTAAAAACAGCAACATATTTTGAAAAGATAAATTACTTTGACAGGAATTATGCTTGTACAAACACTTAGGGAAACACTTTGTAAAATGTGAAATAGTCTTGAACCAACATATTGGCAATTCTGGGCTCAGATGTTTAACTTCAAAAAAGTATTATATATGAATATGGTAGTGGTGGTGATGTACTGTGGAGTCAGTTCCGACTCGTAATGACCCTATACAGGGTTTCTGAGGCTGTAAATCTTTACGGAAGCAGAAAGCCTCATCTGTCTCCAGTGGAATTGCTAGTAGTTTCAAACTGCTGACCTTGAGGTTCACAGCCCGATTCATAACCACTACACTTATATCATTTCAACTTATGGAGTGAATTGTATTAGTTGTATTTTTAAAAAATATTTCCTAATTTTTTTAGAAGTTAATTTTTAAAGTTAAATTCTTAGTGGAAATGATAAAACTGACACTATTTGGTAGAATTACTGCAGTATATGTATGGGATTTGTCTCCAATGACTCAAATGTCAATCTTGGGGTATTGCATGAATAAATTTAATTATGGCATTTAGCCCAAAAGTCTTTTTTTTTTTTTTTTAAGGTGAATCTTAAGTTTGTGGTGTCTAAGATTTGCAGTTTCTGTTTGTTCTCCTATATACTTATTAAGACTATGTTTAATCATGTAAATGGAAATACTTATAGATAGATCACATGAATATGCATGATCTTTTATATTTCAATAATATATGTGTTTAAATGATCATCAGCCTTATGAATTTAATTGTACATTTTTGAGTGCAAACAGCAATTACTTATCTAAGCAGAAATATTAATTTAGCTATAATAGCGAAAAGTTAAAATAAAATCTAGTAAAATTAGTTATTTCTCATTTTATGTTCATTTCACTTTGTTTCAATCTCATGTCATATTTTCTAAATATCAATACTATCTTTGGAGGGAAAAGTGATATCCTGGTCAGCTTTTCATCATCAGTTACCTCGGGCAGCATTTTCTGTGTATATCATATTTGTTCTGTGAGGCAAAGTAGGAACTGACAATTTTATTTCAGATTGCACTTCACCCTTTGTACAGATAAGTGAGGCTTGTCATGAACTCCCAGTGAGGTGCAAGTTCCACTTGCCCATGAAGGATGAAATCTGTAAATGAGAAACTGCCGTCTATTTTGGAGACAGATGTAGACATAACTACTACATGAAAACTCTATTCATTTCAGGTTGGAAATCTGGTCAACATGTGAATATAGAGAGGGGATTTTGAAAAATGTGTTCACAAAGTATCTGTTTTCACTTAAAATCAGAAAACATGGCAAGTTAATTAAACCTGAAAAAAAAAAACCATCTGATTTCTGTTGAAGATGGATATTTTTAAAAAATCAAGAAATGTATTTGTTCCTTACAAATATTTCAGCTTGTGAATATCATTTGTTAGAAATATTAGTAGTTGCTTTTGGTTAATAGCCACATAGATTCATTCATTCTTCTTTTGTAAATTTTGGTTGAAAAGTAATTTATACAGTTTGGTCATAGACAGGGAATTGTTGTTAAGTGCTGTCGAGTTGATTCCGACCCATAGCAAACCTGTATGGAGTTTCCAAGGAGCAGCTGGTGAGCATGAACCTTGCAATTCAAATGACTTTGCAGTCTGATGCATTAGCCCACATCACCACACAAGACAGAGAATGTTGTTGTTGTTAGTTGCCATCGAGTAGATACCGACTCATAGCAACCTTATGCACAGCAGAATGAAACGCTGCCCAATCCTGGGCCAACCTCTCAAAAATCTGTAAGGAGTTAGTAAAAGAAATGAAAAAGAGATGAAAGCCACATACTTTAATGAAACAAATGAAAACTCTAGTCTTCCATTTAGTATGACCTTTGTGCAATCACAGAATACACATTTATTGAGAGTCTTCCATGTATGACGGATTGTTCTATTTACCTAGCACATGTTTATGAACAAAGAGTTTAACCCTTGTGAAACTTAATTGTAGAATTAAAATAATGAAGAAGCAGAAAAGCAGACCCTTGTGTGAAACTGTATGGAAAACAGTTTCTTAAAAATAAGGATCACAGAACAGAAATTCTTCCTTGATGATTTTATTAGAGGAATAAGAATTGTTTGTCTGAGTTAAGGGAAAAAAATGATCATTTCCCCTTAAAGTAGCTACCTTTATCATTTTCACTTTAGGGTCTGTGTTATTCACAGATATAGTCAATTTGATTTCTGTGTGTTTGATCTGGTGAGGTCCATGTGTATAAAATCATCTCTTATGCTGTCTGAAGAAGGCATTTAAAATGAACAAATCATTGGTTTTGCAGAATTTTATCATGCAATCTCTAGTATCATTTCTATCACCAAGGCCATATTTTCCAACTGCTCATCTTTCCCCTTTGTTTCCAATCTTTGCATTCCAATCACCAGTAATGATCAATACATCCATGCTATGGCATTTTCAATAACTTCATGTGCATGCAAAAGCTGGACAGTGAATAAGGAAGACCATAGAAGAATTAATAATGCATTTGGGTTATGGTGTTGGAAGAGAATATTGAAAGTGCCATGGGCTGCCAAAAGAACAAATAGATCTGTGTTGGAAGAAGTATCGCCAAAGTGCTCCTTGGAGGCCAGGATGGCTAAACTTCATTTCTCATACTTCAGACATATTGTCAAATGGGACCAGTCACTGCAGAAGGATATCATGTTTGGTAAGGTCAGAGAAAAAGCGGAAGATCCCCAGCGAGATGGATTGGCAAAGTGGCAGCATCAATGGGCTCAAGCATGGCAACAATTGTGAGGTTGGCCCAGACCAGGCAGTGTTTTGTTCTGTTGTGCATAGGATCGCTATGAGTTGGTACCAACTCGATGGCACCTAATAACAACAACATGCCAATAATGAAAAGTTGAAGAAGAATGGAGTGGTATTCATTTCAAAATGAATATATCAAGTTATATCTTGGATGGTAAGCACTAGATGGCTAGCTGAAAGGTCAACAGTTCAAACCTACCAGCCACTCATTAGAAATCATATACAGAGTCACTATGAGTTAGAACTGATTCTACAGCACAGTACAATAACAGTCTCCTGAAGTCCAACACTATCAGTGGTAAGATATATCCATATGCCTACAAGGAAGACCAATTAACACAACAACCACTAATACAATCATGAAGAAATTGAAGATTTTTATGAGCTTCTGCAGTCTGAAATTGATCAAACATGCAATCAAGATGCATTAATATTTACTGGTGAGTGAAATGAGAAAGTTTCAAATGAAGAAGGATCAGTAGTTGAGTCAGTGTAACAGAAAGAATTGGCCTGTGTTTAGTCATATCAAGAAGTAGTATATGGTCAAGAATCAATGGTATCGAAGGAAGAATCCAAGCTTCACAGAAGGCATTGTCCAAAAACAGGGACTCAGGAAAGGACAGAATACCAGTTGAGAAGTTTTATCAAATAGATGCAAATCTTGAAATACTCTGTCATTTATGCCAAGAAATTTGGACAACTACCTCGCCAACTGATTGGAATTTTTGCCCTTTTCCTATTAATTTCAGAGAATCACCTTTGCCATCATCATCAAACCAGAGAAATGTCAAAAAATGTACTTAATATATTTTTTCTTTGGTCTTGTTGTAATATATAGATTTTACCATCTTGAAGTGACTCTTTTGACCCAAAGAATTGTCTGGAAAACTCCTCTTGTATTCTCTCAGAATATTATCTGTAAGGTGGCAAATGGAATGATCTGAAATCAGCATTTCATTATTTAATATTAATTAGACATTTAGTACCAAGTCTCTGAGAATGGTCTTGATTACTCTGATTGTAGCTGAAGATTTCTGTGAGCAATTAGGTGTTTTCTCCAGACACTGAGGAACTTATTTAAATCTGTCCCTCTTATTACCACTATACAATTTAACTTGCTATTCTTTGAGGGATGCTATGAAAATTGATCAGAATTGAATTCTAAAGAACAGTGAGAAAATTTTTAAATATTGAGTTAAATAATCATGGATAACAAGGAATATTATCCTCCTCAATTTACTTGAATTTGAGGAACTGAGAAGAGTTATAATTTATCCTTCAGAAGGATGGATACTCCTGCTAGTACAAACCAGGTTTTTAATATCTCACACATGAGGCAAAGAGAGAAGCTTTCATTTACAGCAAAAACAACTTTGCTTGTCAGGCACTTCCTTGTCCTTTTTAAGTTATTCCTTACAACATATTGCAAGTCAGGGCTTTGCAAAACATTAGAGACACCCTCTGAGACAAAGGATTAGATCCAACAGTTGAAAGAGTAGAAATACGACTAACATTTCAATAGAAAAAAATATATAGGATCAAGCAATATATTAAATTTCAACAAAAACCTAGTTGGATTAGATTCTGTAGTATAATAAACAACAACACTTAACTCAAAATTGATTTTTTTTTTCTTCCACTTAAAGGTGAATTTCACTGTACTTTTTCAGCTGACTTTGCTTCTGTTTCTGAAACAGCACTGCTTTCAAGAAAACTTTTAAAGAGAAATTAATGCTTTTAGCTGTGTGTATTTTGATGACTCAGCCAAAATATTGCTGAGTTGATGGCACCTCCTGGAGCTCAACTCTAGGACTTAATGAAGTCTTTCCTAATCTCTTGGCAAGTGAAAGACTAACTGAATGTTTTCCTAAATTAACAATTTATGAAAATGGGAGGTGATTCTTCCTATACTATAATTCCCACTCAGATGTATTTTTCTTTGTATAATTGAAAATATTCACCATATTTTCAAAAATTTCATAACCCTATTTGATACTGGATATTGATTAATCAATTCCTTTCCAATCAAACTTGCATGCTTGAGAGAAATTCTTATTTTACTTTAATAGTTGGCAAGTTATTAAAAATGATGTTTCATACTATATTAATATACAGATAAATGTTTGGATTTAAATTCATATCACACTCAAATTGATTGAAAGTTGGGTTGTTGTTGTTGTTGTTGTTAAGCGCCATCAAATTGGTTCCCACTTATAGCGACCCAGTGTAGGGTTTCTGAGGGACACCTGGTGAGTTTTAATTGCTGACTTTGTGGTTTGCAAGCCAGTGCTGATCCTACAATGACACATCAAGTTGGATATATGTGTTTACATATTTTGTCAAATTCTTATCTTCTCATAAAACTTGACATGCCAAAGAATAAAGCTTTCACAGTGTTCTACTTTGATACTTCTATTTGAATTATATGAGTCTTGCTTGATAAAGGAAATTATAAAAACTTGATTTACATTCCCACTTATAAAATATAATGAAAATCATCTTCCTATTAAACTGCCTCAGTATTAAACATGCCTTTAACTCAAAGCATGATCTCCATTTGCTTTAAACTTGCTCTTACTTGTTCATTCATCCCCTAAGCGTGTAGACCTAATTTGGAATGACTACTGTGAGAGTACAAAAGGAGTTGTAGCTAATGTAATCTTATATAAGTTAAGATAATAAAAGTTGATGAACATGGTGAGTCTGTCCTGATGGAACCGTCTGGGTTGAGAAGAAGAGAAAGGAATCAATTGTGTAAAAGGAGAATGGTATAAAACAGCTGGAAGAGCATAAGGAATAAGGAGACATGTACAGAAAATGGTAAAACACTTGTGTTACTGTTCAAAAGATAAGTTAAATACCTTTATTTTTACTGACCATTTTCACCTTGTTCTTTTATCAATGGCAAGTGATCCTGGGCTTTGAGACAAGGGGAGTAGAGGATGGCATTGTTATGTGATCTTTATTTTTCCAAAGTAATATAATTCTAGCACTAATATCAAAGATGTAGATGAATTGAGGAGAGTTCTGTCCAGAAAATAGTGATTTGGCAACCTCCTGAGAGTAGTAGTAAACTAACAGAACTTGGGGAGTATGGTGAATAAAAAGTCAGACATTTACCACTCTCTCAATCTAATCTATTTGTTTCTCCTGAGTCAGAAAGCCTTAGGTTCTCTTTGGAATCCAGTAGAGTGACATAGTGTAGACCTTTCAATATTTTGGTATAAATGTGAAAGTCTGTTCCACGCCCTCCACCCCCCAGATGGCAGCACTCAGAGATCTATCAATAAAATATGAGACTAGGGTAGGCTATTAGAGAAAACTTGGTCATTTGAGATGAACAAGAACATATACACACAAAAATTAAAGGATTTTTAGAAGACATTTTCTGGGTAGGAAGAGTAACTCTAGAAGAGCTGTCTTTGAAACAAAAGATGTTTTCCAGAAGGAAATGCTACTTGCTACTGAAAGGTCAAGACTAGTTGGTAACAATAAAGAACTATTGGATTCAGCAAATAGGACATTGTGTCACAACCTAGCAAAAGAAAATTTAATAGTAATTACAATGATATTGAAGTTAGTGAAAGATGAGCCCATAGGACATAGAAATATGAATATATAATTTGAAGTGAGTTTAATTTTTTGAAGTTATATGAAAGTTGTAGAAAATATGATCTTGAAAGACTATAAAATATGATTTGAGTTTTTTTTCTGTTGGGTGACTGGAACATGTTTCAAGTTAAGAGGAGGAATAATTATGTAGGAATATATGAAAATTTTTATTAATTGCATGGATTCATAAAAGTTAAACCTCAAAATTAAAAATGAAACCTCAAAAGTTCAGAAATTGACTAAATCTAACCCTCAAACCCTAGGAAGAATACATGAAGTCAATTAAAGTGTAGACATTTGTTAAGAAGATATATGTACTGGAAACAATCTATTTTACCATATGTGCATGTGTGTGTATATGTGTTTTAACTGGGTTATTATTTCTTTATAATTTGTAATGCCTGCTGAGATTCTTGGAGTTGGCATTATGAAATATTATAATATTGTCAAATTTCATAAATGTAATATTCATTGTTAATTTGGAAAAGCATTTGTATCAGGAAGTCAGCATGAGTCATATTATTGGAACTGTTGGATGATTTTTTCATTGGTTTTCCAGTTTGACTCAAGATTTGAAAGGAAATGGTCTCTAGTTGAAATATACATATGTTTTTAAAAAATGGTTTCACCTTTTCACAAAGAGAATTTCAGTAATATTCAAGTTTCATTGAACATTATGAAATGGGAGCATACTCCCTGGTGATTGACTGATAACAAATGACAGACAGAGCTTACATTGGTATTTCCTAACACAATCTGACTGAAAACTATTACCAAAGAATTGAGAGTGAGCACTCCATTTTCCTTTGTTATTTATGTCATCAACATTTTTGTGATATTTACTTTACACACTGAAAATACAAACATTGTTTATGCTCTTTCACAAAGTGAAATCTATTTAACTGATTTGACCACCATTATTTACATTGCTCCTCAAATGTAGACATTTGTTTAATATGATGACAACCTCATTATAGGTAGCCAAATTTTTACTTATGCTTGGTAGATTTGCGATTCAGTTTAATAAAATATTACTCAGGTTGAAAAATAATATATTCATTAAGTAACAGTATTACCAATTCCCTTCTATCATGGTCCAAATTATATCATTTAAAAATAAAGGCATCCTTTTCTTCCCCTGAATAATTATGGCCCATCAAGAGTTTCAATCTTATCCATCAGTCCTTTCAATGTGACCCTCAGGAAGAAAACTTTGTTGGTCTTTGGTTCTGCTCTTGTCTAGGTAAAAGGACCAGAAAAGCAAAGCAACAACAACAGAAAAAAAAAAAAAAAATCTAAAAATTTTAACTGTGTACATGTGTATAGTCAGAACTTGAATACATGGGGGACAATGTACCTTTCACACAGTGCTTGTTAGTAGATGTATATTAATATGGTTCCAAATAAGAGTGCTGTCATTGAAAAGTGAAGAAAATATAGTTCATAATTTCTTTATCTGTATGGGAAAAGATGATGGCAAATAATAGAGCCAACTGCATTATTGTAGTGTTTTAATAAGGACCTTTTCAAACTTCCTGTTTCTTTAACTTTGGAAAAATTTCAAGAAACTGACATTTCATACTCTTTACAATAGGCCCTATTATGACTTTTCTGACACTATGACATTGCATTGTGTTTACAGCTGTGCTGAATATTTCAAAAGAATATTTTCTAAGATAAGATACAATTAGTAGAGACAGAACCCCTTTCTACACATATATAGGCAGTACAAATTACAGCTGGAAAAATGTGGCCCAATAATAGTTTTATTGTGATAGTCATGTAGACTTCAGAGATATCTCCAGAATTGAGATCTATAATCTAGTTACAGGAGGCATTGTTATTCTGTAAATATTATTATTATTAAGTGCCGTCAAGTTGGTTCCTACTCATAGTGACCCTGTATAGAGTTTCCAAGTAGTGACTGGTGAATTTGAATCACTAGTCTTGTGATTCAAACCAACCTTGTGGTCCAAGTGCTTATTCTATAGCACCATACCAGGGGTCTATTCTATAACTTGTGTGCTTAAATTGGCAAGTATAAATATAGATGAGAAATATTTTTTAATGAAAGGTCCAAGTTCTTTAGCAAATATATAGGTGAAATATTTCATTTTGTATTCTATTTAAGGGCTAAATTCTACATGACCAGATGAATGGAAGCAAACAATTAAAATCTCGCTATGTTCAGAAGGAAAATGCTACCTTCATTCATTTCTGCTGCTGAATTAACCTGCTAACAAAAGAACATAGATATTTTCCATTCTAATATGTAGAAGTATTTTTTAAGCACTTTTATACTATTTGTCCTCTGTTTCTATCTCATTAAATTCTAAGGAAAATTGTTGTTTTTGTTCTTAAATGCAGTGGAATCAGTTCTGATTCATAGCAACCATGTATAGGGTTTCTGAGGGGCACCATGTGGGTTTGAACTGCCAACCTTATGGTTTGCAGTCCAGTGCTGCTCCACAGTGCCACACAAAGAAAAGTACCCATGTATTAGTTTAAGAAAATGTATATTGTTTTCAATATCAAGGTATATCCAGGATAAAGCAAATAAAATCTGATTCTACTTCTTTTTTTCTTAGTGTATGGAATGTAGCAATGAGGAAATGCCAACAGAAAAAGGGTAGAATTATTAATTAGGAGGTTAGAAAACTTGGTTTTAAGTATAAACTCGCCCATTCACTATTTGTTTTGAGAAAGGTAATTTAATTAGGGTTATTGTGAAAATCAATAGGGTTATCCAATAAATTAATTAGGGTTGTTGTGAAAAATCAACTAAGATTATCAAAGTGCTTTTCAATGTTGTTGTTGTAAAGTGCCCTGGAGTCGATTCCAACTCTTATTAACCATGTATAGGATTTTCAAGTCTGCGAATCTTTGCTGGGAGCAGAAAGTCTCATCTTTTTATTGCAGAGTGGCTGGTGGACTCGAACCACAGACCTCGTGGTTTGCACTCCAGTATTTATCAGACATAATTTCTAATAAGGAGAGTGTTGGTGGCTTTGTTGGCTAAGCATTGGACTGCCAACACTGAGGTTAACAGTTTAAACCTGTCAGCTGCTCCATGGGAGAAAGGCTGCCTTCTCCAGAAAAGATTGAGTCTTGGAAACCCAAATGGGCAGCTCTGCTCTATCCTTTAGGATTGTTATGCATCAGAATTGACTGGACGGCAGTGGGTGGGATCTGGGAGGTGAGAGGAGGGTAAGGAATTACTCTGGTGCCATTATTTTCAATTTTGGGGGGGACTATCCTTTCCTCCCACATAAATAATTAAGAAAGATATTAGAGGAAAGTCCAATCATTTTATTCTAATTCTTATGACAGTCTTCCATGTGGATTACCTTAGCAACGTTATCCAGATTTTTAAATTGTGTTCCTATAAGACAGAACAGTCACAATGATAATAATAACCCCAAATCAAACTCACTGACATGGAGTTGAATCAGACTCATAAAGACCCTCTATGGGGTTTCCAAGTCTAAATCTTTATAGGATCAGACAGCTTCATCTTTCTATCCCAGAACAGTTGATGAGCTTGAACTACCAACCTTATAATTAGCAGTTCAATGCTTATCTTACAGTACCACCATAGCTTCTTAATGATAATGTTGTTCTAAGGTACCATTGAGTTGATTTCAACTCAAAGAGACCCTGTATAGGGTTTCCAAGCCTGTAAATCTTTGTGGAAGTGGAGAGCCTCAGGAGCAGCTGGTGAGTTTGAACTGTCGACCTTATAGTTAGCAGTCCAGTGTTTATCCTATATTGCCAACAGTGCTCCAGTGATAACAATGTTGCATACCATTGAGTCAGTTGCATATCGTAATAACCATATATAGGGTTTCCAAAGCTCAAATCTCTCCAGGAGCAGAAATCCTCATCTTTCTTGCGTGGAGCAACTGGTGTATTTGAACTCCCCACCCTGTAGTTGA
>NW_006408549.1:24080199-24088252 GCF_000296735.1 Chrysochloris asiatica
TTTGAACTGCTGGTTTTTAGGTTAGCATTTCAACTTGTAATCTACCATGTTACCAATATTGTTGTTGTTGTTGTTGTTAAGTGCTGTCAAATCAGTTCTGACCCATAGCGACCCTACATAGGCTTTCCGAGGAGCAGCTGGTGAGCTTGAACTGCCGACCTTGCAACTCAAGCGGCTTTGCAGTCTGGCGCATTAACTCACAGCGCCACACCAGGATTCCGTGCTACCAATAGCAAGCAATCAGTAATTTTTGAGCACTTGTGTATTTGCACTTTTGTAAAGATGTTATATATATTATGCCAGTTAATTCTCCAAAAAAACTCTGTGGCATAAGTATTCCCCATTTCATAGAAATAGAAACTGAAGCTTAAAAACTGCACATAAAAGGTCCAATGTCATTTGACATTTAAGAACTAGGATTTTCATTAGGGCCAGTTCTGACTCCAGAACACTGTACCTAAAATCACAAATTGGCATATGAAAGAAACACAGATGTTCAGAGGAATTTAAATATGATTATCAAAGCTTAAGACAACACTGACCAAGCTACAAAAACAATGATGCTTTGCTCATCAAATTGAGAAAGAACAATTTTAAATGTGTTAGATGAGAGTCTCTTGACTGCGTTGCTTCAATATATTTCCGAAAGATTCCATTTCAATAATATCTATATTTATCTTGAGGTCAGTATGGATCTTGTTATGGTGGCTGCTCATGAAATTTTATCAAATAAACTCACAACTCGGTTTTTCTCCTTTCTCCTCACAAAGAAATGCTTGCATAATGTGATTAAGTAAACAGATGGGCAACAGTAAACTGACAATGGATTAACTTGACAGAACATTTTATACATTACTGCATTTAATTTGTGGGCCCGACAGTGAGGTGGTTGTTTTGAACCTTATTTTATTTTATTTTTGGCTCGATGTGACCCATTTGATTATTGGAAAAATTAAGGTATGGACCCAATCCTGCTAAAGTACAGACCCACATATTTCCTACCTTGTTGTTGTTGTTGTTGTTAAGTGCTGTCGAGTCGGTTCCGACCCATAGCGACCCTGAGTTGATACAAATTTGTTGAGGAAATATATCTTGGTCTCACCAGCCAAGTTTTTTTTTTCCCTCAGATACTAAGTAGTAGCCAATATATATCCAGTAACCTTTTATTTTTCTTTCAGGTGACTGGCATTTTGAGGAAATATGGAAGCACAGTGCCCTTGGTTCATCCATGATGGTCTCCTGACCCATAGACGACACAATCCTTAGTTTTCTTTGTAGCTGTATCCAAGTCAGCTCACCCACGTAAAGGTCAGAAAATCAGACTTGTCTTTTGGAATTGTTGGCCTGCCTCTCTTGGCTTTGCTTTGTTAATAATGTATGATTACCCCTCATAGACTCACCCACGGTGATTTTTCTCACAGTTTCAGTAAAAATAAGCCAAATAATAAGGGGTCTTATTTATATATTTTTTCAAAAACAATTTTCTACAATTGCTAGTGTTTAGTGGTGATTCTTTTATTTTCATTTTGCTCAGCAGTCAGATTTTCATATAACATTCAGAATATCTAATTAGAAAAACAAACAGCTTTCTTAGATGTGAACAATCTTTTGGATGTTTTCTCTTGGGATGTAAAATGCAAATTATCCTGCCGAGCTGTGTGATTTTAGCTATTTTATAACGAACAGGTTATCTGCTAAAAAGAAAAAAGCAAAAATCCCTAAAGATTGACCTTGGTTTGTAAAGTTTTTGAATATACAAAATACTGTGTTATACCATATAATTTTATGTAAATTTGATTCCAGACTTTATTTAATTTATACACTAAGTTATGATAACTCCAGGCTTTCTATTCTGATTTATGCTGGAGGAACTGTGGGAAAAGAGGACATTATTTTGTGGTCATGCTCATAATTGCTACATGCTGTAAAGATTGTGCTATGGTAAATTGAAATAATTACAAAGTTATCTGTACAATATAACATGCTTTATATTCTCCTGGGACGATGCCCCAGACCAGAAATTCTAAAAATTCACTTAAGTTGATAATATACCACGAATTAGATGTGAAATGTATGATCACCAGATAAGACAGAACACCAACAGTGCAGTGAAGCAACTGTGTCCTAGATTTGTGAAGAATATGATGGATGAGAAAAAACTCACCTTGGCTGACCCAGGAAGGCAAGACATCTATTAGGATGTATGGGAACCTGTCATTCTTCTTCTAATATTAACATATATATATATATAATATTCTTCTAATATTAACATATATACATACATATATATATAAACTTACAGAAAGAACAGTCCAATTAGCAGACCCTCAAATATAGAATAGGAAAAGTTTTTTTTTTTTTTTAAATGAATGTTTTAGTTCTTGACTTTGTTTTCTTATACATTTTAATACATTGTATCTCTTTACATTTTTTGTTAATACTTATATTTGCCTTATTGATAATTTGATTGATGTACACATGGATTCTGGAGCCTGGTGATGCAAAAAGTTAACCGCTCAACTGCCAACAGAAAGGTTGGTGATTTGAACCCACTCAGGCACCTCTGTATGACAATACCTATTGATTTGCTTCCATAATGATTACGACCAAGAAAACCTTAGGGAGAATACTACTCTGTCACAAAGCATTAATGTAAGTAAAAAACTAACAAGGACAAACAACAAAACCATAACATACAATTTGTGAAACTGCTGGCAATCAACTTTCAGATAATCAATTATTGAATACCCTATAGACCACAGCTCTATTTTGATACACATGGAGTTACCATGAGTCTCAATTAACTCCATAGTAATTAGCATAAAATCCAAAATTATTGCTACAACCTACAATGCCTTTCATGATTTACTCTGTCTCTACATCTTTAATCACATTTTTTTTTCAAATCTTCTTCTCTACAGCTATGACTCAAGGTCAAAAGCTCACTCCCAGATTTTGCATGATTGACTCCAACTTGTCATTCAATTCTCAGCTCATATATCATCTGGTAAGGCCAATTTACTCAACCATTGGCCTAATTTCTGTTTACAGAATATGCCAAAGTGAAAATCATACTCGCAGGTTTTATATGATTGTCTCCTATTTGTCACGCAATTCTCAGCTCATAAATCATCTGGTAAAGCCAATATTTCATCATCCCATGAAATATTTAAAAAATAAATTACCAACATCCCACAAAATGTTTTAAAATCAGTTACCAACTTATATTATTTATTGTTGTTATTGTTAAGTGATGTGGAGTCAATTCTGACTCATATAGACCCTGTACAGGGTTTCTGAGGAATAGCTGGTGGGTTTGAACTGCTGGCTTTGTGGATCACAATCAAGTGCTGATCCTACAGTGCCACACCAATTTCATATAATCTTAGACATACATTTAATTTTATTATATATCAGTCTTTTTGTTTAATTTTTCCAAGTCCTATCTTGTTTGGATTGAACTCATCCTCTTAAAGTTTTCACAATAAGGCCTCATGAGTACACTATTAAATAAGTTAGTATTATATAATTGTTACTATTACACAATTACATAAGTTACTATTACATAATAAGTCACTATTATGTAATTGAAGATGTATTTCTATATTCAGGATAATTGAAAGAAAATTTTATTGGATATAAAATGTTTTTCTTTTCTTGACTTTGCATTGTAAATATGTGTGTTTATAGATAAAGGAGTGTGACACTATAGGATAAACACTAGACTGTTAATCTCAAGGTCTGCAGTTCAAACCTACCAGTAGCTCCTTGGAAACCCAGGTCCTACATCTATCTTATAATCATTGCTACACTTGAGCCCATTGCTGCTGCCACTGTGCCAGTCTACCTCAGAGAGCCTTCCTATTTTGTGCTGACCATCCACTTTACCAAGCATGGTGTCCTTCTGCAGGGACTGGTCCCTCCTGATAGAATGCCCTAAGTATCTAGCCATCCTGGCTTCAAAGGAACATCTGACTGTACTTCCTTCAACACAGACTTGTTTGTTCTTCTGGCAGTCCATGGTATTTTTAATATCCTCCCCTAATACCATAATTCAAATGCACCAATTCTTCTAAAGTCTTCCTTTTCCATTGTCCAACTTTCACATGCATATGAGGCTATTGAAAATATCATCTATTGGGTCAGGTTCACTTTAGTCATCTAGCTGACTTCTTTACTCTTGAACAATTTTAAGAGGTCTTGGGCAGCAGATTTGCCTAATGTAATATGTCATTTGATGTCTCGACTGCTGCTTCCATGAGTGTTGGTTTATCTGAGCAAAATGAAATCTTTGCCAACTTCAATCTCTTCTCCATTTATCTTTATGTTATTTGTTGCCTTGGTTGTGAGGTATTTTATTTTCTTTGCATTGAAGTACAATCCATAGAGAAGAATTTTAAGTCCTCTTCACTTTCAGTAAGCAAGATTGTATCATCTGCATTTCATAGGTTGTTAATGAATCATTCTCCAATACTGATGCCATGCTTTTCTCAAATTATTTGCTCAACATACAGACTGAATAAGTATAGTAAAAGAATACAACCCTTGCACACATCTTTCCTGATTGTAAACCATTCAGTGTCCCCTTGTTCTATTCTAACAACTGCCTCTTGGTCTATGCACAAATTCCTCATGAGCACAATTAAGTGTTCCAGAAAATACCAGAAAGCTGTTTATTGACATCTTTACTGACTATGCAAAGGCTTTAGAGTGTGTGGATTATGACAAGTTAAGGACAGCGTTGTGGAGAATGAGTGTTCTGCAACATTTAAGTGTGCTCATGAGGGAGGCACTACTGCCCAAACAATAGCTTAAAAAACTCCACAGACACTATTTCCCTATCTGAAAGAATGCATAGTGCAAAACCATGTACAGAATATCCTACATATTGTGGGAAAAGAAAAGGAAATTAGAAAATACTTGTGTGTCTTATTTTTGCCAAAAAATAGAGGAATGGCAATCCAAAGACTAATAAGATTGGATACGTAGAATGGTTGTGTAGAGGGAAAGTGGAGGGCTTAGCAGGGATGCCATGTACACAGTATGTGAGGCGTTTTCTTTCTTCTCTGTTTTCTTCCCCCACTGTTTATCAAGTTCTTACTGTGATTCAACCTATGTGATAGGTGATGCTTTTATATCCAGAGTTCCATCCTAAAGTCTAATGGAAAGATAAGTGAAAAATGCATTGATCATTGAATAGAGAGGTGTTTGAAGTAGATATTACTGTCAACATTTCTTTCCTGAAAAGACTTTTCTGTTCCTATGGTTACTTTTCCATCTTTGCTCACTATTTGCACTATGACTCTTGAAAATTCCCATGTTAGAATTTAAAATATCTATTTTGGTTTTTTATTTGTGCCAAGTCTGGCATTGTTGTTGTTGTTAAGTGTTGTAGAGTCAGAACCAGCCCATAGCAACCCTGCATAGGGTTTCTGAGAAGCGGCTGGTTAGCTTGAACAGCTGACCTTCGTTTCAAACTGACTTTGCAGTCCAGTGCATTATGTCTCACTTATACAGGACACTGTTTCATTTTTAAATAGGCAGAAAATTTGGAATAGTATAAGAAGAGAAAAAAATGAGGTCAGATACAGATAAAATTTTAATAGACCTGACCAGAGAGAGTACAGAGCAGAGACTTCGTTGTCTATGTCTAGTGAGCACGAAACGAAAGCAAAGAGCAAGGTCAGGGATATAGCTGTGTTAAAGATACCACAATCTGCTTCACTGAACACTTTTCATAGCAGAGCAAAGGAAAGGTAGCTAGAGCTCACTTCCACTAACCATCAAACTGATTGAAGAGGTATCTGAGAAGAGCTTTGAGCAAGGGCACTAGGTGTCCGAAGAAGCAGCAAAGCCAAATGTGGCACATTCTACAGTAGGAGTGAAAGGGAAGGAGAGGTCAAGTGTGGTCTCTGAGCAACTACGGAGTCCATATTATGGAGAAGTGCTGACTCTAGATTAGTTAATATCTGTAATGAGGAAAATTAATCAAACACTAATAGGCATTAGATTGACATGGTTCAGTACCCACAGTTGTAGAGCACTGACCAAATTCATAAATCAAGATAAGGAAAACATGACTAAATGCCAAAGAGAGATTTTAAAAGATCATGTTTCTATATAATTTTCTTTTGTTACTCAAATATTTGCTAATGCTTCTGATATGATATATTTAAATTTACTTTTTATTTAAATGTGTTAAATTTCAATGAACAGACTGTTAGCTCCCAGAAGATAGAAATCAATGCTATATTATTATCATCCATCACAGAAGTTTAAAACATTTATACAGCCTTCTAATGGTTCTCCTTGTTTCCACACTTTCTCTTTTTAACCTATTATCCATATGTTGTTGTTAAGTGCCATTGAGTCAATTCTGACTCACAGAGACCCTGTACAGAGTTTCTGAGAGGAGTGCTGTACCTTCCTTAAAAACTACTTTGACTTCTGATTACAAATGGTATTATCTGTACCTTTTATTGTGATTTATAAGCAGGGAATTCAGACCAGAAAATCTTTGCTAAAATGGTATTTTATTGTGTTTTGGTGAGCGTTTACACGGTATATTAGGTTCCCATTTGATAATTTCTGTACAAATTTCCAACTCATAGCCACCCTGCATATAGTTTCTGAAGAGTGGCTGGTGAGTTTCAACCACCAACCCTGAGGTTGAAACAAACTTGTAGACCAGTGCTTACCTTACAGCACCACACAAGGACTCTATCTGATGAACTGTTGTTGTTAAATGTCATCAAGTTGGTTCCAACTCATAGAGACCCTGTGTAGGGTTTCCTAGGAGAGGCTGGTGAACTTGAACTGCCAACCTTGCAGTTCAAACTGACTTTACAGTCCAGTACATTCAGCTACAGTTTCACACTAGTAACTTTATCTTGTTTGTGCTTGAAATCTTTTAAAACCCCAGTTGCTATTCACTTCACTAGGTTGTAGAACGTGAACTTTGTGAACTAAATTTGGCCAATTGCCTGAGTTACCCAATATGACTTAAGTCCTAAGTCATAAAATTAGGAGAGGAATATTGCAAGGTATTGGGTTATATCTGAGAGGTATCTGTAATTATGTCTTTTATGATTACCTGTTCCTGTACACATGTATCTATATTTACACAAATATTTCTACAAGATCATAAAAAACTTTATTAAACAAAAATATCAAAGTGTGAAGATATTTTTTCTTGATATACTCCCCATCTCGTCCTATACACTTATGAAGACAGTTTCTCAGTCTTTCTAATACTTCCCCAAAGAATTCTGCCCTCTTCAATTTATACCACTTCAGAATGTCAGTTTTGGCATCTGCAAGGGACTCAAACCATGTTTCTTTTCAATGGTCTTTCAGTTTTAGGAATAAAAAATGTTTAAAGGGGCAAGATCAGGCTATAGAGTGGATAGAATAAGGTTTGCCAATAAAATTCTCACTGGATAACCCTTGCTACTTTCAAAGAATGAGCAGGTGAATTGTTGTAATGGAAAACAAGATTCCTCTGTGCAACTTTCTTGACCCTTTTCTTACCAATGCAGTTTTCAATTTTCTTAAAACTTCTTCTTAATAGTACCCATGATCGTCCTGAGTCGTTCAAGAAAATCTATCAAGATTACCCCTTTGGAATCTTAAAAGATAGTTACCATAACCTTCTGAACTGACCTCTCTGCCTTGAATTTGAATTTAAGTGTTCCTGCAGATCTCCTCGAAGCCATTGTTTTGAGTAGACTTTTTTTTTTTTCTTTAAAGGCTCTCTAATGGACTCCTGGTGTGGTACTGTAGAATAAGTACTGGGCTTCAGGGTTGGTTTGAACTACAAGGTCAGCAGTTCAAACATAACCAGCTGCTCCTCAGAAACCTTATATAGGGTCCCTTTGAGTTGGAATCAACTCAACTTAACAACAACAACAATGAGACTAAGACAAGAGTATTACTCAGAGAACTTGTCTGCAGCCATCCCATGATTACAGAGACATGTTAAGCATGTTTTGTTTGAAATAAACCCATGCTTGCATGAACTAGATTCCTGGTAGCAATATTAAAAAAAAAAAAA
>NW_006408549.1:24088922-24090913 GCF_000296735.1 Chrysochloris asiatica
AGCAGCCCATGGCACTTTCAATATTCTCCTTCTTGTTTTCTTATAAATGGGGATTAAAAATTGTTCTTATGTGATTAACTTATTTCACTCAGCATTATGTCCTTTAGTTCCATTCATGTTACTATAATATGTCTGGAGAACTCATCACTGTTCTTTATGGTTATGTTATATTCCATTGTATTCATATACTACATTGATCCACTGAGGAAACTTTGGTTATTTCTATGCTTTTGCTATTATGAATAATATTGTAATGAGCATCATATGTATATGTCTATTATTTATCTCAGGTATGTAACTAGGAGCAAGATTGATTGTCTAATCATAGTGTATCTCTATTTCTAGTTTTTTAAAGAAGTGCAATAGTGTTTTCCATAGTGGATATAACATTTTTTATAGTCCCAGTAGCAATAGATAAAGATTCCAATGTCACCACATCTTTGTCAATATTTCTTATCTGTTAATCAGTGCCATTTGGTCAGGGTGAGATGTTATCTCATTCCAGTTAATGTGCTGGATTGCAAAGCTGGTTTGAACCAAAGGTTTGTGGTTCAAGCTCATCAATATCTCCTAGGAAACTCTATACAGGGTTGCTGTGGGTGGGAATTGATATAAGGGCACTCAACAACAACAGCAACAATGGCTAACATAGAAGAATCAATGCATTTGGATTATGTTGGAGAAAAATATTAAACTGCCAAAAGAACAAACAAATCTGTATTGAAGTATTACCAGAATGTTCTTTAGAAATCAGGATGGTGAGACATTGTCTCTCATACTTCAGGCATATTATTAGGAGGAACCAGTCCCTGGAGAAGGACATTAGGCTTGGTAAACTGGGGGGTCAGTGAAAAAGAGGATTACCCTCAAAGAGATGGATTGAAACAGTGGCAGCAGCTATGGGTTCAAGCATAGCAACAACTGTGACAATGACTCGGGATTGAGCAGTGTTTTTTCTGTTGTGCATGAGGTTGCTAAAAATCAGAACAGACTCCATGGCACCTACAACAACATTAACAATGACTGACATCATTAGCTTATTTACATGTGTCTGCTGACCTCTTGAATGTCCTCTTGGTGAAATTTTTATTCATGTCCTTTGCCCATTTTACCAGCAATCAAAAAGTTTTGCTACAATTCTTGGAAATGTTTATTTTTTTCACAAGAAACAGGTATTATTTCTCAACATAACCCTCCTTCTAAGTCTATAAATGTCTAAAGACAGTGTTTTCATCTTTATAATCCTTCCCTGAAGAATTCTGTGCTTCTTGATTTATACTACCTCATAACAACAGTTTTTGCATCCTTGAAGGATTCAGATAGTGTTCCTTCGAAATTTTCTTTGACTTTTGGAAACAAATAACTCAAAAGGAGCAAGATCAGGGCTGTAGGATGAGTGAAATAAGGTTTGCAATTTTCACAGGACAGCCCTTGTAACCCTGGATGAATGAGCATGTAATTTGTTGTGTGGGGGAAAAAAATCATTAGCCCATTTTCCTGTCCTTTTTCTTACCAGTGCAGTTTTCAGTGTTTTATACATTCTTCATAATAAGCAACTGAAGTCATCCTGTGTGTTTCAAAAAAAAAAATCTATCAAGATTTTCCATTAGGAGTGCAAAACCAACCAACCAAGTGAGCAACAAAGAAACCCCAAAGAGCAAGTGCCACAACCCTGTGAGCCAACCTCCCTATCTTGAATTTAGTTGTTCTAATAGATTCCTTCAGAGTGTCATTATTTTGATTGCACCTTTTTTTTTTTTTTTTTGACAGGCACTCTGTTGAGACTGGAGTCCTGGTTTGGCACTGTAGGATAAGAAGTGGACCACAAGGTCCATTTTAACCACAAGGTAGGCAATTCAAACCCACCAGTTGCTCCTTGGAAGCCCTGTACAGGTTCACTCTGAATCAGAACCAACTCAACAGCACTTAACTGCCAAAACTACTGAGACAAAGGCAAGCACATTACAGAGAAAACTTAACTCTAGCCATCA
>NW_006408549.1:24091850-24105771 GCF_000296735.1 Chrysochloris asiatica
TGCATTTAAACTATAGACCTATGGTTAGCAATCCAGTGCTTATCCTACACCACCACACCAGGACTCCCCAGCTCATACATACACAGGTTTATTACCCACTTCTCCCTGTAAAAACAAGCAAAACAAAACAAAGAACATGCTTAAGTTTATCTCTACAATTTAGTGGATGGCTGCAGTCAGGTTTTCTCAGTAATATATTTGCCTTTTAGTCTCAGTAGTGCTGTAGTTAAGTGCACTGCAGGCTAATGCCATACCAGGACTCCAGTGCAGTACATTAGAAGGACAAACTTAAATGGTTTCACTTTGTTTTTCTTGTTGAGCAAAGCTATCTAATTTTTATGAGATCCTATTTACTTAATTTTCAGACCAGAAAACTTTTGCGAGTGAACTGGGAAGTTCTGTAGGATAAGCCCTGGACTGCAAATCACAAGGTCTGCAGTTCAAGTTCATCATCTCCTTCTTGGGAGAAAAAGAAAGTTTTCTTCACCTGCAAAGATGTATAGGCTTGGAAACCCTATACAGGATTACTATGAGTTAGAATGTACTCCTTGGCATGGAATACTGGCCTACTAATTACTAATCACAAGGTTAATAGTTCAAAATCATCAGTAGCTAGCTATAGGTTGGAACTGTCTTGATGGCACTTAGCACCACTAATAACAACATGTCTTTAAGATATGTCACATGCAAACTTGTACATACAGTCATGTCATTACTGACTCCTTCTGGAACTATCTCCTACAGCCCAAGGTGATTCCTATGTGTCTGAGGTCAAACGTGCCCCCACCTTTCAATGTTCTTCCTCCAATTTTGATGCTAACCATCTGCCTTAAATTGGATTTTTTGTTGAAGAAAAACCAATGAAACCTATATAAGTACATATAAAGAGAACTTAAGGAGCTCTTATAGCATAGTGGTTATCAGTTATTCAGGCTGCTACTCCCAGCCATTCCACAGGAGAAAGATGAGACTTTCTGCTCCCATAAAGGTTTACATCCTCAGAAACCCTATATATAGTGTTGCTATGAGTCAGAACCGACTCCACAGCACATAACCACCACCACCACCAAAGAGAAGTTTCTGTCAAGGAAAGGACTCACATAGTTGTAGAGGTAGTAGTCTTACATTAGGATCAGATGAACCAAGATTGGCAGGTTAGACAGCAGGAGGTATACAGAACCAGCAGGCAGGTCTGGCATGCATGCAGGTAGGCAGGCAGGCAGGCAAGGAGGCAATAGAGCAGGTAACTGGCTCAAGCCAAAAGAACCAGAGGTTGGAGAATGAACCAGGTGCAAGATCCACACCCAGGAGGGAGCAAGTAAGACTTGCCTGAACATCTAATATATTGGAAGCATGCCACATGTCCAAGGAAACATCCTTTATATTAATTGGCTGCTGATAGCAGAACTCATCATAAAGTTAATTCTATTAAATTAGATCTCATTATGGGAATTCTCACCCAGTCAAGTTGACATAAAATATTAACTATCACATCATCCCTCCCATTGCACTCTATTTCTCTGCTGACTTCAGTAATCCGTTATAGTGTCCACACGGTGCTCACAGACAATACTCCCCATTCTTGAGTTTATTTGAGAAGATGTTGTTGTTAGGTGTAGGTCTTGAAGGAGTTGGCTACGTCTCATAACAAACTATGCAAAACAGAACAGAATACTGCATGGTCCTGTACCATCCTAACTAGTGTAATGTTTGAGCCCATTGTTGCTGTCACTATGTCAATTCTCTTTAGCTGACCCTCCACTCTACCAAGAAGATGTCCTTCTCCAGGGACTGATCCTTCCTGAGAATATGTCCAAAGAAAAACATCCTAGCTTCTAAGTAACATACTGGCTGTACTTCTTCCAAGACAGATTTAATAACACCTGGCAATCCTTTGTACTTGAAATATTCTTTGCCAACACCAAACTCCAAAGCATGGATTCTTCTACAGCCTTCTTTGTTGTCCAACATTCACATTCATATGAGGCCATTGAAGATACCATAGCTTGAGTCTGGTGCACCTTAGTCCTCTAAATAACATCTTTGCTCTTAAACTTTGTAAAAACATCTTTTACAGCAGATTTGCCTAATGCAAGACATCGTTTGGTTTCTGATGTTGATTTTAGACCCAAGTAAAATCAAGTCTTTGATAAGTTTAATCTTTTCTCTATTTATCACCATGTTATTTATTGGTCCAGTTGAGAATTTTTTGTATTCTTCACATTGAGGTACAATCCATACTGAAGGCTGTAGTCTTTGAACTTTATCAATAAGTATTTCAAGTCCTCTTGGCTTCCAGTATGCAAGGTTGTGTCATTTGCATATTACAGGTTGTACATTGAGTCTTCCTCCAAGCCTGATGCCATGTCCTTCTTCATATAATCTGGTTTATCAGATTATTGGCTCAGCATACAGATTGGATAAGTATGGTGAATGAATACAACCTAGGCACACATTTTTCCTAATTATAAACCATTCAGTTTCTCCTTGTTATGTTTGAAAGAACTGCCTATTGTCTATGAACAGGTTCATCATGAGCACAGTAAGTATTCTGGGATACCAATGCTTCACAATATTATCCATTGTTTGTAATGACACACATGGTCTAATGCTTTTGCATAGTTAAAAAAGCACAAGTAAACATTTTTCTGGTGGTCTCAGCTTTTAGCCAAGATCAAGCTGATATCAGAAATGGTATCCCTAGTTCCATGTACTCTTCTGAATCTAACTTGAACTTCTGCAATTACCTGTCAAACTACTTTTGTAATTGTTTTCTTCCTTCAGTACCCTTGACTCTCAATTATATAGTACATCTTAAAATGGCTGAATATTGATCATTTCTTTTTTTCTTTAAATTCTTTCTTTTATAGCTTTCATTGTGAATTAGAGAACACTGCTTTTGCACTCAGTCAATCATATTTTGTTTCATTGCAATGATTACAGTTCCTCCATGCACCATCATTCAACAGTATTTGCCTCTATTCCTTCTTCTTCTTCTTCTTTTTTTTTTTTGATATACACAAAAACACTCAGGAATATGTAATCATTTAAACAACCAAAGGGCACATTCTGCAAGCCAGTCTCCTGCCCGCCAGCACACAACTTTTCTCTTTCCATGAGTCTAGAGCCCTCAGCTGCTCTATTTCTCCACGCCATCACCTCTGCCTCCATCTCTGGTGTTGCTGCTTCTCTGATTAGAATTCCACATTCCACTCATGCTCTTTTCTCTTGATGGTTTTAGGGACCTCTGTTCCTGGACTGTAAGATTAACTACTCACCATTTTTTATTACAAAACTTCTATCTTTACAGTTGTGACAATCACAATTAATCATGAAAACAATTACTCACTATTGACTCAAAAGAATCCTATCCCCATGTCATTTCACCAGACCTATCCAAACAAGATGACAACTATTCATTCGGGATTTTATCTTCCCCCACTTGCTCTGACACTAAACTCCCTCTTGACAACCTGTAAGCTAGACACTTCATTCCTCTATACTCGCCCCATTTTATGTAGCCAATGTCTAAGTTGCCCATCCCTATCAACCTTGTGTGATAGGCTTGATCCAAGATATTGTTGCGGACCGTGTAAGACTGGTCAGAGGTTCGAGGCCCTCTAGGGCCGAGTGTAACAAATGAGGCCACTGGCAGTTAATGGCAAATTGCTTTCATTTTAATATTCAGTTATATATATTAAATTAATACACGGAGCCTTTGAAAATCCACAAATAAATGTGATATTTTCCTAAAGCCGAGACTAAAGGTTGCAAGGTTAAACCTTTCTCCAAAGGATTAACTAAAAATATCTTAGCTACTTCTCGGTTCTCTGTTCTATAGACAAAGAACCCATCCTCCCTAATCCCTTTTCCAGATGCAGCCCATTCACCTGGGCATCTCCTGCAGAACTCACCTTCCCCCAACTGTGCTCAGGGGCTATAGATATGTTAATTGGGCCTGAGAAACCAAGTTGCTGGCCTGGGATTCAAACTAGTGAAGTATGATGTAAAATTACCTGAATGTCTGGAAAAGTACTGATGTTAGCTGTACCTTGCCTTGGTCCCTCCCAGTTTGGTGTGAAGCTCCTCCCCTGAATAAAGCAGAGGCCCAGCTTCCCCAGGTGTGCATTACTGGTTGGAAGGCTTGCAGTAAAGATAGCAGTGCATTGCTGGTTGGGAGGCATGGAGTAAAGATTGCGGTGCATTACTGGTTGGAAGGCATGGAGTAAAGATTGCTGTGCATTACTGGTTGGAAGGCATGCAGTAAAGATTGCAGGGCAGTGAGTCACTGCCTGCAGAGGCCATGATGCCTGTAGTCCCAAGCCTGCCCACCAGTGATGTATCCACCCTGGCTTTGGGGTGCCTCATTGTCTCCCTTCTTCTGTTTGTCTGTGTATTCTTTTGCTATCCCTATTGCCGCTGGATCTCCCCTCCTCGTGAACCAAATCCTCGTGAACCGCACCCCTATGTCGAGGTCAGACCCCGGCAAGATATGAAGACTCCTTCCCTCTTGGTTAGTATTTTGAGGTACTGCATCCATAACTAAATGATCATTTCTTTTTGGTATTCCTCCCATTTTCTTTTGATGCTCTCTGCAGCATTCATATTTTGCCCATAGAATTTGTCAATATTGCAAATCAAGGCTTCAGTTTCTTGTTCAATACTTTCAGCTTGAGAAATGCTGAGCATGTTCTTCCCTTTTGGTTTTCTAACTCTAGGTCTTTGCACAATTCACTATAATACTTTGTCTTCTCGAGTTTCCCCTTGCAATGTTCTGTAGAGCTCTTTTCCTCATTTCTTTGTTTTAGCATCTCTACACTGTAGAGCATATTTAAGTCAGGAGTGCCTCTTCTCAGTTATACCACGACATGCCTCTTTTGTACTTATCCTCTCGACCTTACAATTCCTTGTCCTCTTGCCTTGCTTCAATAAGTGTTAGAAAGTGCCTTTAGCACTGCCAGTAAATGTCCAAAGGATCCCCCATTTTTCAAGCTGGCCTCCTGCCCAAAAGCAATCAGTTTCACTCACTCTGTGGGCCAGGAATCCTACTGCTCTATCTTGTGCTCTGACTCGTTTTTCTTCTGCTGCTCCTTTGCAGCTTCTGTGATATCACAATTTTCTGTCCCTGGATCAAGAAGGTCCAGTATAGAGAGTCCAGACTCTTAAGGATGCAATTTGTTCATAGCTCTTTTTTCTTGATGGCCGTAGATTGTTTGTTACTGCTTTTGAGATGACCCATTTCAGAAGGTTGATTTGGAATGGCAAATCAACCAATTCCAGTATTAGAGTGCCATGAATCCTATTTGCATGACCCCGCTCATGTATCCTATTTACATGGCTGTCTGCTCTCACAAGGATTTAAAAGCCATGGAAACCCCATACAAAGTCGCTATTAGTTGGGACCAACTCAAAGGCATTTTAATAAACCAATTTTTTGGTGGGAGTTATGAAGACAATTGATAGAAGAGCCATTTCAAGTAAATTCACTGTACTATAACCACCATAAAATTTCCTTTACTAAAAAAATCTTTAAATTTTTAGCTTATTAACCCTTTCATGTTCAAAACAAGGAAGATTTTACATTGTTGTTGTTGTTGTTGTTAGGTGCCTTTGAGTCGGTACCAACTCATAGCAACTTTTTGCACAGCAGAATGAAACACTGCCCGATCCTGGGCCAACCTCACTATCGTTGCCACGCTTGAGCCCATTGATGCTGCCACTTTGTCGGTCCATCTCACTGCGGGTCCTTCCTCTTCTTCTCTTACCCTCCACACTATCAAACATGATATCCTTCTCCAGTGACAGAGACATTGTAAAACAAATATTTGAGAGATGAAAGCAAATTTAAAAGTGTTTATTGTCCATAATTATGATATATCAGAAAAATAATAATAGATACATTTTCACAACTGAAATTTAAACTGTTTTCATGTTCTTTTTTTGGTTAACCTTTCCCTCTGTTGTTAAATGGAGGTATGGATGTGTTTTTCCTATCATGATTAAGCAGAAAATGGGCTTCTTTTATTTTTCATCAGAATCTTCCATGCAAGGCATGAGGTTACATTATAAGAGATAAAGGATTGCAGAAAATTCAGATTATGCTAAAAAGTTACGTTAATCCTGAGGTTTACTGAATATTTGCTATATTCCTTTTCCCAGAAATTCTTAGTCCTTTCCTTCTTTTGGAAATATCACCCTAACTTTCACCTACTGAGCTATACCTAACTTTATTTTTGAAGTTGAGGGGAAATTGTGAGTCATGGGGTAAGCATAAGACTTATGGTTATTGTTGTGACATGCAGTCTACTCTGTTTTGATGCATAGCAACACTGTATAGGGTTTCTGGGGAGCACCTGGTGGGTTTGAACTTCCAAACCTGTGGTTCACAGAAGGATAACATATATATTTTTTTAAAATGAATCTTATGTTACATAGAATGAATATGTGTAAAGTTGACTAATTTTAATGGTATTTCATTGAAGAAATTATTCATGGGTTTTTGCTATAGGTTAGACAAGGAGACTCCATTATCATTGTACATCTGACTCATTGATGTTTCAAATTTCCTCTAGGTTCTCTTAGCCATTTTATGCTTTTAAGTAGCATTCAATAAATTTTCTTAGCAGTTGGCAGAAAACAAACTATGTCCTACTCCCCAAGTTCCCATGATTTTAGAGCATGCATCTAATATATCTTCATATGAGTTGCCTTAAAATTTCCTGAAAGTTTAAACAATATAGATATAGAATTTGTTGTTGTTGTTGTTAAGTGTCATTGAGTTGGTTCCAACTGATAGCAACCTTGTGCAGGGTTTCTGAAGAGTTGTTGGTGAGTTTGAACTATTGACCTTGCAGTTTAAACCATCCCCTCAAATCAGTGCTTTTTTCTACAACGCCAAGCCAGGATTCCTTAACTGTAGATTAGGGCATTAATATTCAATCAGGCTGCTTTAAACAAAAACAAACAAACAAATAAAAAAACCTGCTTGATCTTGATCTGAGTCTTTTTTTTTTTTTTTTTTTTAAATAACTTTATTAATTTTGTTCCTGTTTTCTCGCTTGTCCCCTGGATTTACTTTAACACTTTTAGATTTTACTTGGATTCCTTGTGCCTTCCATGATGGTTTTGGCCTGTTACCATTCCAGTATATTATTAAATTATTTTGTTCCTGTCTTGATATTCCCAGTACTAGCTCCTTGCCATTTTCTTGGGCCAACTGTTTGTACAGATTTTGATGTTGATGCTCCTATTGATACTCATTATTGTTGCAGCTCACATCCGTATTCTAGGAAAAGTGTTTCCATATCGTACATTTATTATGACTCTTCATGAAAAATCTGAAAGGATGAGCTTTTGATTTCTTGATTTTTCTAAATTTTCTAAGTTATTGGCTAGGGAAGTAGGGGAGTAAAACAACCAAATCTTAATGATAGACTTTTAATAACAAGTAGGTATATAAATTAGTTAACTATTTAATAAGGTGTGATGCTATAGGATAAGCACTGGACTATAAGATCAGTTTGGATTGCAAGGTTGGTTGTTCAAACAAAGCAGCTCCTCCTCAGAAACCCTATGCAGGATCACTGTGAACCAGAACGAACTTCATGGCATATAACAGTGTTTAAATAGTCATCATGTGTACTACTATAAAAGTGCCATAAGAGATTTTATAGGAGCAAAGTATGCTTTCATGAATATGTGTTCTGGTAAGCATTCAATGTTATGCCTGACTCTTCGTTCTACTATATGCTTTATCTCAGAGTCCTTGTGGGTTACAGTTAATACATTTGATTGCTGCCTGAAACATTAACAGTTTGAGTTGACTAAAAAAGTCTTTGGAAGTCATCTACTTCCAAGAATTGAGCCATTGAAAACCCTATGGAGGATACTTCTACTCTGACATGCATGAGGTCACCAGAAGTTGCAATGGACTCTACAGCAATTTGCTTTGAATGCTTTATCTCAATGAGTGAGGAATTTTAAGATTCCAAAAGGTAATTTCTAAGATTAAATGCAACACACAAATTACTCTTATATTTTATCTATATTTCTTTAGTTTCTCTGCCTAAATATTAAAAACAAAAACACATGTGTCCAAATTGCCCTGTACACAAATGTAACAATGTTTGTTGAAGTCATAGGTGTAAATCATTAGAGATTGGGAACAGTGTACAGCCTCCAATGTGGTCAGAAACATTCACTAAATATTTAATGCTTTCTCTTGGACTGCTGGAATCATTTCAGAGTTTATTCCCATTTTCTCTTGCTCAATCAAAGGCATTTTTGAAATGGGATAACATAAGGAGAAAACCTATGCAAAAACAACCTCATTTTTATATGTTAACCTTCTCAACATCAGAAAAACAAAAACAAAAACAAAACATAATGTGGTGACAATGTGCATGATAAATTGTAATAGCTAAATTAGCAAAAAGTAGTCAAAATTTATTATCAAGAATCTTTATTTTAAAAAGAAGTAAAAATGTTTCTATGTAGGCTAATAAGGAATTTCGATCACCTTGAGGAATTATTTTTGAAGATGAAAGAAGATATTCTAAAAGAATGTTGTCCCTTAAAAAATTCTAAGGATAATTTAAATGAGATGTTTCTAGATACTGTTCTTCATTTCTTCTTGTATTACTGAATTTTCATTTCTATTAACTCAATCATTATTCCTCTCATAAGATGAAACATTAGAAAATTAAAAGGAAAATGTACAAATCCTATCATGGAGTCTTAGAGAAGCAGTGAGAGATTGAAGGAAAAGGGTATCATATTTGGTAGGGTGGAGGGTCAGAGAAAAAGAGGAAGACCCCCAATGAGATGGATTGGCCAAGTGGCAGCATCGATGGACTCAAGCGTGGCAACACGTAGTGAGGTTGGCCCAGGATCGGACAGTGTTTCGTTCTGCTGTGCATAAGGTCTCTATGAGTCAGTACCAACTCGATGGCACCTAACAACAACAACAACAACAAACTAGACTCTGGGGGCATAGTGACTCCATAGGATAAGCACTGGATAGTGAACCACAAGACCAGCCACTGTGAGGGATAAAGATCAGGCTTTCTGCTCAGGCAAATATAGGGTCCCTGTGAATCGAAACTGACTCCATGACACGTAACAGTAACAACTAGCTTATATGGAGTTGAATTATCAGAAAAGCAATGATAGTTTGGAAGAAGTCACCAAATTCTAGGACAAATTTGAAAGTTCCTTTTAAGTTTTTTGAAACTAAAATTGAATAGCTAGAATGCAAAATAAATAAATAAATAAACACTTTAAAGAATATTTAACTCAATATATTTATTGGTTAAGGAATTAAGAACAAATGAATTTAACTGACTTGACCTTATAGCAATCTAGGAAGTATCAAGACTGCCACTAAGTTCCAAAGACTACATCACCTTTCGCTTTTCATTCGGTCGTCGTGGTTGTGCTGTGCCGTGGAGTCAGTTCCCACTCATAGCTAACCCTGTACAGGGTTTCCAAGGCTGTACATTTTTATGGGAGCTGAAAGCCTCATCTTTCTACCCCTCAACAGCTGGTAGTTTCGAACTGCTGACCTTTAGTTTCACAGCCCAATCCGTAACCACTACACTTCCAGAGGTCCTTACAAAGTCATAAGTCATTTTTTGTTGTTGTTAAGTGCCGTAGAGTTGGTCCGACCCATAGCGACCCTGAACAGGGTTTCCAAGGCTGTAAATCTTTACGGGAGCAGAAAGCCTCATCTTTCTCCCGCGGAACAGCTTAGCGAAAGTTAAAAATTAAAAATTTTGACAAACAAAATCTATTAAATAACCAGTTCCTGTTGTCAAGTGCCATGGAGTCATTTCAGACTCACAGCGGCCCTGTGTGGGGTGTCCAAGCTTTTAAAATTTTGCTGGAGCAGAAAACCTCATCTTTGTTCCATGGTGCAGACAGTAGGCTAGAACTATGGACCTTGTGGTGATCATATGGAACCACTGTCCTCTCAATAATCAGCTGGCAGTCAGTAAAATTTTTTTGACATTTTATATTTTATGGGCCATACAGACTGTGTTAACTACCTCAAATCTGCGGTTGTAGTGGGAAAGCACCTATAGATAACATACACAATAATGGGCATAGTTATGTCAATAAATGTGCATTTATAAATACCAGCCATGGACCGGTATTGGCCCAAAGGACATAGGCTATAGCTTGTCACCCCTAGGACCAAATTTTCTATTAAATTTGTGTATGTGTGAGTGTGTTTAGAACTGTGTGGTAAAATAAGTTGAATGAGTTAATGCTCTTAACTAAATTATTTTATTTTGGGAATTTTATGCTTTCTGACATCATCAAAGAACAGCTAAAGTGACTGAATATTATTTTTGACTTCTCATATGAGTTATTTTTCCATAGTCAATGCATTTTCACATGTCATATATTATTAAGGAAGGTCTGCTTTTTAAAAAATAAAATTTGTTTTGCTTTATTTCTTGATTTATTACTATCTGATAAGTTAACCATAAGATTTTGTATGGGATACTACTTTCCTGAAGATACATTTATGGAAGCAACTCAGTAGGACTGCTTTCATGTGCTTGAAATGTTTTGTTAAGTGCCTAGAGTCAGTTCTGACTCATAGCAACCCTGCATAGGGTTTCCAAGGAAGAGCTGGTAGGTTTGAAATTCAGACTTTGTGGTTCAAAGCCCAGTGCTGATCCTACAGCACCACACCAAGAGTCCGAGTACTTGAAATGAATCATGATGAAAATATGAGCCAATTTTGACTTTATAGATCCAATCACATTAATAGATTTGGTATCAGATATCTAAGAACAAATATATACATGAATATATTCCACTCTCAAAAAATCAGTCCTATGGCAACAAGAAATGGCTGAATTAATTTAGTCTTGGTACCTGCTGATATAGCAATCAGAGCTTATTATTTCTGCTAATTTAGAGCTTGCTGTTAATGAGGCTAAGGTCAAGGGTTTATTCCCCATATAGACAGCACGCTTCATACAGAGACACTCATTCTGCTCCATTGATAGACACTGTATCACTTATTGTATTCATGCATTTAACAAATAACTGTGACTGACCACAGTGCAATAAGGAAATATGACTCAATTTGTCCTCAGTAGTAGTAGAAAAGACATCCAAACACACCTTTATAAAGGAAAATAGGTCATCATCACAGATAAAGAACATCTTATTATGTTAGAGATGTTCACTTGATAAATGATGAATCAAAATATACAATTAACTAATTAAACCTAATGTTTAGTTCTGTTGTTGTTGTTGTTAATTGCTATCAAGTCAGTTCCAATTGTTATCAACCTTGTATAGGGTTTCTGAGGAATGACTGATGGGTTTTAACTGCTGATCCTATGGTTAGCAACCCAGTGCTTACTCTGCAGTGTCACACCACGACTCTGCTTCTACATATTTATTTCTTATATACTACACTATGTTCTAAGTAGTTCTGGTAGCATAGTGGTTAAGCATCAGGCTGCGAACCTTAAGGTCAGCAGTTGGAAACTACCACCTGTTATATGTGAGAAAGATGAGGCTTTCTGCTCCTATAAAGATTTACAGCCTCAGAAACCCTGTACAGGGTCGCTATGAGTCGGAACTGACTCCAAAGCAAATAACCACCACCACTACACTATGTTCTGGAAACATAAATATTGATAAGACATTAAGAACTTAGTAATGGGTTTAATGCAATGTTTAATTTGTGAGGAATGTGTTTTAAATATTATAGAAAGGCTTGGATTCGTTGAAAATAATGATAGTATTCACAAGGTTTCTTCTGTTCCCAGCATGTCCCTAATGATATCCAACTTATTGTTGCATTCCTATGGCAAAGAAACATTTCAAAAATCCATCAAGAACCCAGGAAAATGTTTGGAGAAATCTCCCCTAAATGTTTCCACTCCCATTATAGTTGCACAGTCACCCCACACCAAGATTCAGTTGCCTTCTTGCTTCCCAAAGTTTTCTTAATTTTTGTGAATTAAACTTTGGAATCTGTTGGGTCACCCTTTCCATATTTAACATCTCTTAAGTTCAGTTGAAGGGAAGTAATGAATAGGTAATAGATATCTCAAATGGAATCTTTTTCTCATAATGTTGTTAAGTGCTGTCGAGTTGATTCCGACTCATAGTGACCTTGTATAGAGTTTCTGAGGAGCAGTTGGTGGGTTTGAACTACCGATCCTGTGTCTCATAGTCCAGTGCTGATCCTACAGAGCCACGCCAGGAGTCCGTTTCTCATAATAGTCATTATTTTATATCTATGGTTAGTCATCATATGTATGTATGTCTCCCCTTAAAATTACTTGCCATATCTAAGTTCAGTCTAAACTGGACAAAAATTAATAAATAATCAGGTAGTTTCAGCAGAAAAATTCAACTGGCAAATCAAATTTGAGCCTGAAAAACATTCATGTACACTAATATTCACCAATGTTAACATGCTAGAAATAAGGATCACAGTAACAGTTTGCAGACAGATGTAGTACTTCACTGGAGTTTTAATCATTTCTTATATCTGTATATGCATGTCTGTGTGCTACATGGATTTTTATAGGTGTTCTAACAGACTGCCATCATTTTAAGAGTGTTCTTTGACATGTTTTTTATTCTTAAGTAACTAAAGGTCTTTGTTCTGGGAAACGATTTGATCTGATGAGATTATATTTCAAATATATTTATTCACAAACCCAGGATTTGACTACTATATGCAGACAGAATATTTTAAATTCCCTAACTGAACTTGAATTAGCATCCTATTGTCCAATCCATGGGTTTTTCTATTTCAAGTTTACTACAATATTATTACATATTTCATAATAGCTATGGGGATAGTTATTTTCAAATAAGCCAATCCCAACTTAAATATTAATTCACAAAAATCTTTCATAGTAAAGATCCAATATGTATATGACAGCCATGTATTTTTTTTGGTTTGTGTCTGGTAACTATTCTTGTACAACTTCTACTTTTCTACAATAAACCAGGTCATGGACTATCAGACCTCCAGTATTTATTCTATGTCTTTATGCTAATTTCCTTTCTACCTAGTGAATTCCCATCGATATTTTTTGATGGATAACTTTATCACTACCTTTATTAAGTTTTTCCTGAGTTGCAGTTGGTTGTTCATTCATTTGTGCTTCTACTTTCACCACACAGTTCTCTTGTGGCTACTCGACTTTTCATTTTCTTTCTAATTTTGGGTTGTTTCTATTCATGTATTCCAGTCTGTTTAACTGCAAGACTATTATTCCTGCTTGACATATATAATAAACTTATATAAACAAATAGACATGTTTTCTAGATAACTATCAATCCCTCTTCTTATATTCTGTAGACCTGAGCTAAAGGGTGTAAGATAATATATTAGATTGTGAATGAAAGGGCAGTTATTGGCATTTATTTGCTTCTTGCAAGAAATTGCAAGGATTCATTACATGCAAAATTAAATCTTTCCAGGTATCTCATCTTAAAGGATGTATGATAAATGTAAATAAGTTTAGTCCAGTAAGGTAAGGTAAAATTAATGCTGTATTGCAAAGTTTGTTAACATATATAAAATACCTAGAAGTGTCTGTGACATTTGAAAACTTCATAAATAGAAGCTGTTGCATTTATATGTTTGTTAATATATACAAATAATAAATATGAGCCTCTAGAAGAGAAAACAATATTTAATCTTTTTTGTACATGATATAATACTATAATCTTGTTAAGCACTGTTGAGTTGATTCCAACCCACAGTGCCCCTGTATAGGATTTCTGAGGAGCAGCTGGTGAGCTTGAACCTCCAACCTTGCAATTCAAATGGCTTTGCAGTCTGACTCATTAATCCACAGCACCACACCAGGGTTCCAATAATATAACAGGTGCTCATAAATTATCTTTTGTTAAAAAAAAAAAAAAAAAA
>NW_006408549.1:24105871-24106946 GCF_000296735.1 Chrysochloris asiatica
CTTCCATATTTCTTGGCAGAGATGAGTGAGTGCCTCTTGTGCTGCCTCACTTTCTTGAAAGATTTCAATTTTTATCCCATCAATTCCTGCAATTATTGCAGTGAGCTTGGTATATTTTTTCCCATCCTTTTACTTTTAATCTGTTTCTGTCTCTGTGTGTGAGGTGCGTCTCTTGAAGACAACATATTGAAGGGTCTTGTTTTCTTATCCATTCTGCCACCCTCCATCTCTTAACACGTGCATTCAATCCATTTACGTTCAGTGTAATTATCGATAGGTATTGATTAAATGCTGTCATTGAATTTGTGTTTTTGTGGTGTTGCTGCTTCTTTGTTCTGTTTGTCTTTCTCTGTTGAATTCGTGCTTTCTGTGTTCTTTCTTGTGACTTTCCTCATAGTTTTGATGTTTTCATATCCTTCTTGGATTCTTATTTTCTTGGTATGTTGCGAAGTATTAATTTTCTTTGAGGTTGCCTTATAGTCCATTGACTTTTCTGTCCATTTAGTGTAGTGTATTTTATCCTGTAATCGACCTGACCTTCTCACTGTCTGGATCTCTGTTTCTATGTGTTCACCTTCTTTTGCATTGTACTTGTTTTGGTCATAGACTGACCTCCCAGAGTCTCTGAGTTTGTTCTTATAGTTTTCTTTTGTTAACAATTCTTTTTTTCTGTTGACTTAATTTAGGGAGGTGCTGTCACATACGTCAATCTCTGGTTGTTGTCTGTTCTTATTGGTTCTCAGTCCACAGAACTCCCTTTAGGATGTTTTGTAGCTCATGGTTGGCTTTGGTGAAGTCCCATAGTGTCTGTTTATCCTGGAATGTTTTGATTACATCATCATATTTGATTGATCGCTTTGCTGGATAAAGGATTCTTGGTTGGCAATTTTTTTTCCTGCAGAGTTTTTTATATGTCTCCCCATTGCCTTCTTGCTTGCATGGTTCCTGCTGAGAGATCTGAGCTTAGTCTGACTTGCTTGCCTTTGTATATGACCTTTCTGTTTTCTCTTGCTGCTTTCAGAAGCGTCTCCTTGTCTTTGAGTTTGGAGAGCTTGACTATGATATGTCTTGGTGA
>NW_006408549.1:24108347-24114632 GCF_000296735.1 Chrysochloris asiatica
CCAGAAGTCCAAGATGCTTTTTTAATAGTAAGTGCAAACAACCACCTTAAATTTTCTGAGCTATAAAATGATAGAATAAAAAATATTGGGGGATAATGATAGATAAGAATTAAGAAATTAATGAAACCACAATTGTTTTAAAATATATTTGGTTGTTTTAGCCATCCTAAACAGTTTTGCAGTTATTTTTGTAAATGCTAAAGGTAAAGGAAATAAAAATATTAAGAAAGAACCCACAAACATTGCAGGTCACATTATTTTAATGATATAATTAGCAATACATCTCTAGAAGAATTATGAGAAAGAAACAAATCATAATTGGATGAATTATCCTGCCTAAAACAAAACTAAAATGAGAAGAATAATCCATGAGAGTATATACTGTACTAGGGAAATCTTTTACAGTTCTTATCAAAAGATGACACAAAAATATTTTCTTTATCTTGAAGATTTCATTCAACTAATGGAAATGAAAATAGGTCTATAGAAAAACCAAAAATATTTACAGTAGTTAACTATTGTATTAAATGTAAAATTTCAAATATGACATCATATTTAACATTTTTCATAAAGAAAATGTACACTCAAATTTTTTTCCCCCCTTTCTCTAATCCCCTAAACGAATCAGAGAAATTAAGACCTCAAAGAAGACACATAGTTGTATAACTTTTTACTTGCAAGCTTCCATTAAAATAATAATACTTCCCTCTGGACTATGTTTTATAATCTTGATAAAATGACTTGAATGGCCCCACAGTGATAATGTGAGTTTTACTATAAAACGGGTTAATATGCCTGTGATAGTATGCTCCTACATTCTCTAATAGCATGAGTATGACCAATCTATTTTTATTGAAATTATTTCATTTTGGAGTCTTGAGTTAATACCTCCTTGCCTCGGGAGGATAATATGATATTTATGCTTAGGAACCAGAGATGATAAATTTAGCCATTAGACTCAGTCTTTACGTAACCATGCATTACCTTTAGTCTCCATTACTTTTCCGAGCCTTAAGCTATTTGTATGTAAAACAAACATCTCCTGCTTTTGGAAACGATTTTGTCTATACTATTTTCATTATTTTTTATTTGAACTCATGATACATAACAGAGAATACAATTGATTAACTAAATAAATATATTGTTCATTGCTTACATATTATGTGCCCATCCTGAGCTGTCCTTGGGGATGTGATGATGAATAATGGAGATGTTGATTCTGCCCTTACCATCCTTATGTTGAGGTGAAGCAGTACATTATGATACTGGTATGAGCACATTGAGACTTAGTAAAATCAGCATCAGCTCCTGCAGTTGAGATGTCAGAAGTACTTCAACACAACTGACCTTCTATGACTCTATAACAGTGGTTGTCAACAAAAAGTGACAGTACCTCTGAGAAGAATTTGGCAATGTCTGGAGACATTACTAATTGCAGGAAGTAGGACAGGAGTATAGTTGGTAGAGAATAGGGTGTTGTCACATTAATAGGACAGTCTACCCTACCTCACCAGATAATTATTCAGTACAAAATGTAAACAATGCCCAAATTTAGAAAACTTGCATAAAACTACGAAACAAAATTCAAAGGACTGTGCAGTTCATCAGTTCTTTTGGATTAAAGTTGTTCAAATGAGGGTTATAAAAATGGAAGTATATTATTATCATTAAAATGTTCATTTACTAAGTTCTAATAAAGAACATAATAAATACCCCAAAACACTCTTTTTTTTTCTCCCTGAAATGTAAGTAAAGTTATAAAACATCTGGTTCAAATTCTAGCTTGATACTGCAAAGGAACACACTGTGAAATTTTGAGTGGTCATGACAATTTCTTGGTGATTTATATGTTCTATACTTTTTCTGTGACCTAAAAAAGTTGAAAGTTTTTCTCTTATTTGGTTCTTTGAACTGACAAGATCTGCTAAACCTAGGATTGCACAGTGTATGAATGATAATTGTACACACAGCTCACAGTGAGGCTTCTCATGTCTTAACTAGCTAACATCATTTTCTCCATATTAGCATTCCCAAAGATGTTCTCTTGTCTTCCATCAAATTCATAAAGATCAGCTTTCTGTTTGCTTGATATTGCTAACTATTTTATTCAGTCAGTGTAGTCTTATAAACTCATTTCAGAGCTGTCTTTGAATGATAAAGATCTGTATATGTGAAAGCGATAGTTGATTTTGTTTGCTGTTAGATATGATGGAATGCTTGACCCTAAGCTGCTAGTCATCCATGCTATTTCTGCAACTGGTCATGTGTTATCATAGCTGGTATTTAGAATTAACTTTCCTCTATTCATTCTCTGTTAACTTTGCCTGGAACAAGCACCTCAGCTATTCAGGTTCTCTGCAAAGTGAGGTGACCAAAACGTTCCTGTTGGAATTCAATTGTAATTTTCCATTGACTTTACTCACAGAGGGAGGTAGTGCTAAGAAAGTCCCTAAGAGATGTTTTGTATTCCAGATGAACTCATTTTGTAATAATGACCTGATTCCTCCTTAGTAATCAGGATCAATCATACCAGGCAATATGGCAATTCCCTTCTTTGCCTGTTGGTCCAGAAGCAAGATTAGCCCAAAGTGGTCATGAGGCATTCTTAACTTTTTCCAGTTCATTGGAATGTTTGTTATGTTAATGAGATAATATGAATGTAAATTGTATCTTAAAACAGATGAGTAGATTAGGCACTAACAAGCAAGCAGATGTGGTGGTAGATAGATGCCCTGCTGCCTGAAGACTACCAAGGAACCCAGGAAAGAAAAGCTGAAAAGACACCAGAACCTTCCCCAGGGCCAACATACAGAAAGCCTTTCCCTGGAGCCAGCACCCTAAATTTGGTGTTCAGGTTCCTAAACTTGAGAGAAAATAAGTTTATATTTGTTAAAGCCATCCACTTGTGGTTTTTCTGTTATATTAGCACTGGATAACTATAGACAACTCTAAAGGATGAGATTAGATAGTATTATACTACAACAAAAAATCCAAATCTCTACTCCACTGCATCCCAGAAGAAAATAATAAAATGAGCATAATAAAGGAGTGCTTTAGTGGAAGAAAACAAATGTATAAAAAATGAGGTTCAAAAGTAGATTTGACTAATATCACAGAGAACACTGAAAACCAGTTTAAGGAGTTTGGGCCTTTCCCTGAAAGAGAATGGTGCTATTTCAAAGTTTGAATAAGGCAATAGAATTGCAGCTGTCTAATCAGAGCTGTGCTATTTTTCCTTATGACTTTTCCAGTTTTTCTTAACATTCCCTTTCCTACATATGACAAGGAACAACCACAGTGAAAGTTGCTCAATATAAGAATGTGAGATAAGCCTCAGAAAATTAGTATGTCTGGGAAAAGTAATCATGGTATCTGTATAAAACATAGCAGCTGGGGTGATTCAGTAGTTAAATACTTAGCTGCTAATTACAAGGTCAATGTTTTGAAGCTACCCGCTATTTTGCAGGAGAAAGATGTGACAGCCTCCTTCTGTAAAGATGACAGTCTTGGAAAGCAAATGAAGAAGCTCTACTGTTTTTTTTTTTTGTTGTTTTTTTTTTAAGAGCTTCTGTGAGTCAGAATCAAATCAAAGACAATGAGAACTAGCATAAAACATAGATCTTTTTTTTTTTCAAAATTGTTGGGTCAGTGGATCAGATTTTAATCTACCTAACTACATAATCATTGAGTGCATATCTCTTCAGATTTTGTTGAAATGGTGTTTGGTTTTGAATTAGTAATGGGAATATAGAAAATTAAGCAAAAAAGAGAGGCAATTAAATGACCATTAAATGAAATAGTTTTGGAGGATATACTATATATCTAATGTATATAATACATTGGTATAACATAAGAAAAAAAAAAGAGAGAACTGTAGCCACAACTACAGCATTGCACAGCTGAAATAGTTACATAAAATAAAGGAACCATTATAGTTGATGTTATGTGCGTGGAGTTGGTTCCGACTCATAGTGACCCTGTACAGGGTTTCCGAGGCAGTAAATCTTTATGGGAGCAGAAAGCCTCAACTTTCTCCCATGGAACAGCTGGTAGTTTTGAACCGCTGACGCTGATGTTAGCAGCCCGATTTGTAACCACTACGTTATCAGAGCTTCTTGTTGATTCAGTAAAACCTGTAAATAAGAGTATTTGGAAAATACCTTTATTCATTTATTCTGAAAGTATTTATTGAACACCAGCACTGTTTCAGTTATTGGGACAATGGCAGGAAATCAATCAGACAAAACCCCTGCCTGTATAGAGCTCCATTTCTGGTGGGTGAGATGGTCAACAAACTAAACAAGTATAACATATGTTGTTTTATATGAATTTGTTAAGTGCTATTGCATTGGTTTCAACTCACAGCAACCCTGTATACAAGGAGCAGCTAGTCGGTTTCAACCACTGACCTTGCAGTTATCAGTCTAGTGCTTATCCTACAGTGCCACAAATAAGTTTTTTGTTGTTTAGGATTTCTGAGGAGCAGCTGGTGAGCTTGCACCTCCAACCTAGCAGTTCAAATGTCTTTACAGTCTGGTGCATTAATCCAGAGCACCACACTAGGACTCCATGTTGTTGTTGTTGAGTGCTGTCGAGTCTATTTCGACCCATAGCGACCCAGTGTAAGGTTTCCAAGGTGCAGCTGGTGAGCTTGAACCACTGACCTTGCAGTTCAAATGACTTTGGAGTCTGACGCATTAGCCCACAGCACCACACCAGGACTATATTTGTTGTTGCTAGATGTCATCAAGTTGGTGCCGACTCATAGTGACCCTATATATAATTATAAATCCTATTAAGAGAAAAAGTAAAGAAGGAAGATAGATCCTGTTAGCTATGTTGGCTTATGGTGGGAGCATGACTATCTAGTTTTAATAAGAGTTGGATATTAAGGAAGAACAAAAGGTGAAGGTATAATGGATAAGAATTAAAACCAAAAGAATGGAGCTGGGAGGAGATAGTTTAAGACTAATGACAATTTTACAAGATTTGTCATTTACACTCATGAGGTGAAAAAAACAGAAGGCTTTGAGAAGATCCCTGAAACTACAGAACCCAGGGCTGTTATTAAGTGCTGTCAAGTCTGTGCTGACTCATAGTGATTCTCTCTAGGGTTTCTGAGGAGCGGCCAGTGAGTTTGAACCACTGAATTGTAGTTCAAACTGACATTGCGGTCCAGTGCTTTATTCCAACTCATAGCAACCCTGTATAGGAGTGACTGGTGGGTTTGATTCATCCACGTTTCAGTTCACAATCCAGAAGATTACTGCAATAACCAGATAATACATTGGCTTGGATGGGGGAGCTAAGTGGTAAGAAATCACCAACATTTTTTAAGATAGAGCTAAAGTGATTTGTTAATGATCAGATACGAATTTCGGGGAAAAAAGATATGGATTGATGATTGTGTCAAAATATTTAGTCTTAGCAATTCTAAGACCAGAAATCATCATCTATCATTATGATGACTACAGCAGGAAGTTTTGAGGGGATATCTAGAGCATAGTTTTACACATCATCATACTTAGATTATTCTTATATGTCAAATAGCTTTTCCATATCAGTAAGTGTTAACACCAAAAAATCATTTGGGTATAGAATTTTACATAATAAAATTCAGGGAAATGGAATAGCAGCATACAGGAGGCATTTATTAACAAGGCAGATTACAAAAGAAGTGAATGTGAGTAGATGGCAGGGAGGTGACATGAATAATTTGGGCGGCCTTCTGCTGAGTATAGAAGACTACAAAGAAAATGGTCTCTATAGGGAACAAATAGAAAAGTTAACCAACCACAGAAGGTTCAAAATTACTACTTTGAGTAAATAAATGAGAAAGGGAATGTTTGAAAACTGATAATAAACATGAATGTGATTTAAAACCAAGGAATGACTTGCTTCATCTCCTCATCACTGGCATGCTCTGACATACTAAGTAACTCACATTTAGTAACTAGAAAATGGTTGTTTTTATTGTTAAGTACCATTGAGTTATTCTGACTCATTGCAACTCTGTATAGGGTGTGGCTGGTGAGTTCGAACCACCGACCTTGCTATTCAAACTGACTTTGAGGTCTTTAGGTCCAATGCTTATCCTATAGTGCTCTTTATGTCTGTGTATATCTCAATGAGCATCACAGACTTATTCATCATCATAGAGAGTTCATTCAATACTGTAGTCTTTTTGCTCCTGTTGTTGTTGTTGTTAAGTGCCGTCGAGTCGGTTCCGACCCATAGCGACCCTGTACAGGGTTTCCGAGGGTGTAAATCCTTACGGGAGTAGAA
>NW_006408549.1:24114817-24121223 GCF_000296735.1 Chrysochloris asiatica
GGGAGAAAGATGAGGCTTTCTACTCCCGTAAGGATTTACACCCTCGGAAACCCTGTACAGGGTCGCTATGGGTCGGAACCGACTCGATGACACTTAACAACAACTTAACATTGCCAGAATTACATTTTAAGTCTTGTCCTCTCCAACAGATGTACCTCTTTAGAAATCCTTAACACCAATATCCCATTCTAGAGCAATAGTTTATGTAATGACCTAATTGTGTTAAAGCAATCTTAGATTGAACTATAACTTGATTTATGTACAGATTAAGAATTTATTATAATCCTGAATTTTTAATAACTTATATTTCTCATAATTCATTTCACCTTATTCATTATTGTTGTTGGAGTCCTGGTGTGGCGCTGTGGATTAATGCTCCAGACTGCAAAGCCCTTTGAACTGCAGGGTCAGTGGTTCATGCTCACCAGCTGCTCCTCAGAAACCCTATACAGAGTTGCTATGGGTCAGTATCGACTCCACAGCACTTAACAACAACAACAATGTTATTATTATATATCTAGCCTACTATGAGATGATCATTACCACTAATCTCCTAGTGATTTTAGGGTACTGCTCTGCTTTATTTTTCAGTTGCTTCCACCCTGATTCCGCAGCTTTTAGTGTGGAACCAGGACCAGATTTTATCATGGAATTCCGGAGAGTATAACCCAGTGCTATTATTATAGAGGTCTGGTTAATGTCTTCATTATAAGACCACGTCTACGCTTTTGTAGTTTGTTAGCTACATATCGAAGACAGTAGTTTTCCAGTAGTTTATTCATCCTGTTTTTGTAAACTGGGCAATTCCACCCTAATTATTTTCTTCAAATAGTGAATGCAGACCTGCCCCCTGTTCAGCACCATTACACAAAGACTAAATCGTGTGATCTTGGTCCTAGCAGGCTAGTCTTTTCCCACACATTCTTGCATTTTACTTCTATTTATAGCTTGAATTGGTGTTTGTTTTCTATTTTAAATGTACTCTTTTTAGAGTATCTAATTTATCTGATTTTTTAAATAACACATATTTATACTTGTTATTTGGATGGAGCAAGGATAAATACATTTTATTAAAAAACAAAACAAAAAACTATGGTGGAGTCCTGGTGTGGCACCATAGGATAAGTGGTCAATCACAGGTAGTTGTGAACCACAAAATCAGAGGTTCAAACCCACTCACCACTCCTCAGAAACCCGGTAAAGATCTCTGAGTCAGAAGCAGCTCAAAGGTACTCAACATAAACAACAATAAATATTTTTCAAATTATAATACTGCCCTAAGATTTCAACATTCACAAATTTAAAATTTAAACAAAATTAGTTGCTTAGTTGAATAACAACTCTTCTAGACTCTTAGAGAAATTATTTTTGTGAATTCTAATTAAAAACTTGCTAATGAGTTAAGAATTCTCATAGACATTTTCTTATAAAATCCATCAGTATCACTCACTGCTATCACACTAAACCACAATCCAGAAAAAGGAAGATTTCTAAGAGAGGTTTTACAATGCTCTGTTTTAGTGTCAGACTCCTGACCACAAGGTTAGATACACCTGCCAAATCAGCGGTTCAAACTCACTAGCCACACCTGGGAAACCCTATACAGGATCACTGTGGTTTGTAACCTACTCGACGGCACTTACCAACAACAACATCAATGATGACATCCATAACTAGTCTTCTAGGGGCCTTGCTGATTCTTGTAAAAACACTAAAGTAAAACTACCAATGAAATAATGCCTATCAAACTTATACTATTTAATTCCAAGGAAATGCAAGCCAATTTTGAAAACAATCTGTTTCTTAAGGCTAAATCATTTTCATCATATTAAAATTTGTTATGTAACCATATTCTGTCCTTTTCAAATCACATAGTTGATGCAAACTTAAGTTAATTAAATCCTGATTAATTTATCCATTCTTATGTGAATGAGTTATGTTTCTCTAGAATTCACTTGCTGCTTTCATCTCACAACAGGGAAGCAAAATTTCTTTTGAACATTATTAATTTTTATTTGCACCATATTTTAATGTTAACTAATATGTTTGCATCATGAATAGCATTTTCTGAAGTCCTCCAGTTTTATATTAGTAGCCCTTGCCTTTTTGAAGCACAGTAAATCTTGATTATTCTTAAAAATATGCATTAGAGTAAAAATGGAGTATTTGCTATACTAAGAAAACTGCTATGAATCTCAAATATTCTAGATATATTGCTGTCGTACAAGATCACCTTTATAAATAGCCTTCTCCTTGTTTTCTCTAGAAGTATTTTCTACATAAATTGCATATTGTCAGGCTTATATCATATTTCATGCCCTAAAAGTCTTTGACAGATCTTGCAGCTATAATAAATAACAATACTATAAAAAAAATCTAGCTATGAACTTAACTGTTTAAGTAATAGATTTCCAGTTAAAGATGAATGCTAGAATCTAACTGTATTTGAAATTTAAACACACTTAAGTATTATTCTGTATCATTTATTATTAATTCTTGGCAGAGCAGTTTATTTTTTGTGAAAAATGAATAATCTAAGATATATTTATGTTTACTTTCTGACTCTGTTCCTCTCAGAGCAAATATAAAAAAATTATGACTATTTAGAATTACTGTTAGAAGAAAATATTTTCCATTTTTCAAACCTGACCTTTATTGTCATTTAACACTTTTTAGTATTTACTTGTGAAATATGTAAAAGTTTTATGGATTCCAGTGCTAACCAAGTATGAATTTCTATACATTATATTTCTGCAGTTATAGCAATTTGACAACAATCAAGATTAGCTTTATCTTGTAAGAAAAAAATGTAGAGAAGGGTACTAAGAAAATGCCTTAGGCTGGATTCTCTGGAGAAACAAAACCAGTGAAGCTTATATGTGTATGTATAAAGAGAGGTTTATATCAAGGAAATGACTCATTCGGTTGTTGAATTGAGTAGGTTCTGACTCATATTGACCCTGTATAGAGTTGTTGAGGCTTTAAATCTTTGTGGGGGCAGAAAGCCTCATCTTTCTTCTGCACAGTGGCTGTTGGACTTGAAACACTTTAGGTTCACAGTTCCATACTTATCCTACAGAACCTCTGTGCTCCACAATAACAACTTACTTCTATAATACCCTGTGCTTATCTATATGCACACTCTTCTAGATTATGCCATTGTCTTGACAAGCATAAAGTCTATGAAGACCAGCCTAAGGATACTTTACTTCACCAGTTGCCTTTGAGATGATGCCAACTCATGACAACCTCTTATAGATCAGAATAGACCTGTGCATCATAGGGTCTTCAGTGGCTGATATTACAGCAATAGATCATCATCTGGACTTCCTACCAAGACATCTATGGGTGGACTTGAACCATCTAACCTTTTGGTTAGTTGTTGATTATGTGAACTAACTGTACCACTTAGGGATTTCAGTCTAAGGATAAGGAAACTGCTTAGATGGGGCTGTCTATAGATGAAAACTAGTGAAGCTTATATGTTGTTGTTGTTGATGTTGCTTTGTGCTATTGAGTGGGTTGTAACTAATAGTGACCCTGTGTAGGGTTTCCGAGTTGTAGAGATGACAGTTCCCAAGTGCATTTGTCAGATGTCAGGCTGGAGATTTCTGACCCATTTAGCTGAACGGCTGATAAACCAAGGTTGGCAGATCAGAAAACAGGCAGACAAGCTGGCACAGCAGGTAAGAAAACAGGCTATTGATGACACCCAGGAATGGAAGGTAATAGAGCAGATCACAGGCTCATGTCCAAAGAACTGGAGGTTGGAGGGTGAGCCACATGCAAAATCCATACCCAGCAAGGAAACCTAGCCTGAGTATCCAATATCTTGGAAGCAGGTAACACCCCCAAGAACACATCCCTTCAATTGATTGGCTGGTTATAGCAGACCTCCCCAAAAAGTTTATTATGTTATAGTATTTCACCATAAGAAAAAACTACTTCTCAACTGTCAAATCACTGAGAACACTGGCCCAGTCAATCTGACACAAAACATTAACTATCACAGTCCACCCCTTGTCAACATGGTACCTGCATTGTTGTTGTTGTTGTTAGGTGCCGTCGAGTAGGTACTGACTTACAGCAACCTTATGCACAACAGAACAAAACACTGCCTGGTCTTGAGCCAATGCACATTTTTTGCTATGCCTGAACGTGTTGCTCCTGCCACTGCATCAAATCACCTCATTGAGGGTCTTCTTCTTCTTCCCAGACCCTTTGCCCTATCATTCATGATGTCCTTCTTCAGGACAAGCACCTTAGCTGACCATGGCGGTTTTCCTGACGGGATAACCCTAGCCTTCATTTCTGAAGGGTCTGGGCTTTTAGTAGACATGTTGGAATTGGGATGCTATAGTTTACTGTTGACTTTAATCACAGGGCATGGTAGTACTAATATTCTAAGGATTATGCTGGATTCCACACATATTCTTATTTACCTCAATTATGTAATGTTAATCTGATTTCTCCTTATTAATCAACATCAATAACACCACTCAATACAATAACTTCCTTCTTTGCCTTTTGATCTGGAGACCTGAGGAACCCAAAGTGGCCAGGGGACATTTTAATTTCTAGTCCAGTGGAATCAGTTTTGAGTCTTCAGTTGGAAGTATTCTTTCCTCTGGAACTAAAACATCTAGATCCAATTAGCATAGGGTGGCAGGAACAGTATACAAAAAAATCTGTAGGATAATAGGGAATGGTAACATTCCCTTAATACCTGGACCTGTGAATCCTGGCTTTTGCAAAAACAGCATCAAATATTGGTCACTAGCTTAGAGCATATATGGCCTCCTGGAGAACATTGCCCCAACCCTGCAAGTTATTAACACCTAGCTTGCACCATAATTGTGTCTTTAGAAGGCTTTCCATGATTCAGTCAAGAACATAGTAAAAGCAGTGAATTCTATGAGCATTGGCCTATAGTTAATCTTCATTTGCTGTAAAATGAGTCCCTTTATCTGAGGCGATGATGTGTAGTATACCATGATGGTGAATAAGGCATTTTGAGAGTCCACAGATGGTAGTTTTGGGGAAAGCACTGCATACAGGGAAGATAAATCTTTACCTAGAGTAAGTGTCTATTCTAATAAGGACAAAACATTAAAAACATTACGCTTTCCATGATGAAAGTGGTCCAATATAATCAACCTGTGACTAGATTGTTTGTTGATCTCCCCAAGGAATATCATGGACTCGGTGCTGGCTTCTGCTACTGGCAGATTGCACTCAGCTGTGGCTGTAGACAAGCTGATATTGGTGAGTGGAAGCCTATGTATAAACTCCACCCTGTCACCATGCCTACTTTGCTTATTAGCTCATTGGGCAATAAGAGGAGTGGCTGGGGTGAGAAGATGATTGGTTTCCACAGAACATGTCATCCTGTCTACTTGATTGTTAAAATCCTCCTCTGCAGAGGTAACCAATTAATTAGTATTCACAAGACACAAAAATATCTTCACTTTTTTGGCCCATTCAGAGAGGTCTAGCCACAAACCTGATTCCCACACTGTTTTGTCTCCAATTTTCCAATCATGTTCCTTCCAAGTCCCTAACCACCCAAGCAAATCATTGACCACATTTTATGAAAACGTATACTGTTGCACATTTCACCATTTCTCCATCTAAGCTATATGAACAACCAGGTGCACTTCTCAAAGTTCTGCCTAATAGGAGGCTTTCCCTTCAGAACTATCCTCCAGGGAATCCCCAGAAAGAAGTTGTAGTGATGTTGCCATCCACTTTCAAGTGGTGCCTGCATATCATGCAGAATGATCTGTAAACCAAGCATGAGTTTTCTCTTCCAGTCAACTGATCATAAGGAACTCCTTATGAGGCCATAGGTACATATTGGAAGAGGGAAGGTAATGTGAAAGGAATGGAGACCATGAGTAGTTGGGTCACTTCGTCATATAATTTACTTTTGTCTTCAGTTCCAGATTGAGCCTAATTTGTATATATCACTTTCATTCAAGGAGGAGTGCTGCTGTGCACATCTAACTTTATACTGTGATTCAGACAACACTGAGTTCAGAATTAGTAGTTCAGGTTGCATTTTTATTTTATTCTATCTCATTTCATCCACTGTTTAAACCTAAGCTATTTTCATTTGCCATGTTTTAACCCTTCTGGTTACATTAGATAGATCCTTTTTGATCTTTAGTCATTCTAAGAGAGCATTTTCTTGTACCGGGAATTCATAGGCATAGTCATTTTTCCAGATTTATTTTAACAACACAATTTTTTTTTTCTTTGATTTAGAAGAAAACTATGAGGAGCTAATGATCTTCAAATGGTAATTATTCCATAAGTAGATTTCTTCCAACTGGAGATGCTGGAGATCACATGATACAATTAGGCAAAACCAATGATTTGTTTATTTCAAATACCTTCTTTAGAC
>NW_006408549.1:24123153-24130586 GCF_000296735.1 Chrysochloris asiatica
AGCCAGAGTGCTCCTTGAAGGCCAAAATGGCCAAACTTCATCTCTCATACTTCAGACATATTGACAGGAGGGACCAGTCACTGGAGAAGGATATCATGTTTGGTAAGGTGGAGGTTCAGAGAAAAAGAGGAAGACCCCCAGAGAGATGGATTGCACAAGCGGCAGCATCAATGGGCTCAACTGTGGCAATTATAGTGAGGTTGGCCCAGGATCGGGCAGAGTTTCATTCTGCTGTGCATAAGGTTGCTATGAGTCGGCACCTACTCGATGGCACCTAACAACAAGAACAACAAGATTTCTTTCTACTTACACAAACTTACTATCTGGGAAAGAAAGATAGCTTGAGATTGTGCCTAAAATAATTGGTTACATGAAGTGCTTTCCTTATTCACCACCTGTGGTTTTCATTTTACACTAAGAGATATAGAGGCAACTTGTGGAAATGACAAGGGAGATCTAGCTATAATAGGCAGCCTGGTATGATAAGCAAGTTTGCCTTTACAGCTCCAGGAACAGCTGTGGGATGGAGGGGTTTCTTGGTAGGGGCACTACCACACCCTTCCATCCTTAGAGAAATCTAGCAGTCTGCCTTTTGAAATTGTTTATGTTGTATTAGGCAGAATCAGTATTTGAGAGCGCTAGGAGCCACAGCAACACCAAACAAATCAAACCAACAAAAATAGCAATGCGAAGGAACTGAAATTTAAACAACCATTAGAATTAAACTCTACAATATTAGGCCAATATCCTGCTGCTAAGCTTGTGCTGAGTGAACGCCTGTTGAAATAAAATATTTAAATAGGTCACAAAGTACTCTAACATAATAAAAGAAAAAATACCCAGGGAATGTTAAAAAAAAAGAAAGAAAAAAAATTACCCTTCTGCATGAACTAAGAACATCACTATTTAAATGATTAAAGACAATTGATCATGCCCACACTGAGATGGAGCATATGTTGGAAATATCTGGCAGACATTTTAAAGAAGCCACCATAACCACGTATCAGTAATAAATTGAAACTATCTTGACACAAGTGAAAAAAATCTCAGCAAAGAGATGTTAGAGAAAAAAAAAAAATCAAATCAAATCATAACAAAAATATCTTAGCAGAAAAAATAGATAGTAGATGCCATCAAGTTGGTTCTGACTCGTATAGTCTCTGTGTACAACAGAAGAAAACACTGCACACTCCCTTACCTTTTTCACAGCTGTTGCTATGTTTGAGTCCATTGTTACAGACACTGTCAATTTACTTCATGGAGGGTCTTCCTTTCTGTTTGCTGATCCTCTACTTTATTAACCATGATGTCCTGCCTCAGGGATTGATCCATCCTGATAACTTGTCCAAAGTACCTAAGATGACATCTCACTATCTTCCTTTCTAAGTAGCATCTAGTTGTACTTCTTCCAAGATAGTTCTTTAGGGAGTATATTCGGTATTTTTTGCTAACACAATAATTTAAATGCATGAATTCTTCTTCAGTCTTCTTTGATCATTGTCCAGTTTTAGCATACCTATGAGGTGACTGAAGGAACATGCCTTGGGTCAGATGCATCTTAGACCTCAAGGTGACACGTATTCTTTTTAAGACTTCAAAGAGGCCTTTTGCACCAGATTTTCCTAATGAAGCATGTCCTTTGGTTTCTTGATTGTTGCTTCCATGGGCATTGACTATAGATCTAAATAAAATGAAATTCTTAACATTTTCAATCTTTTTTCCATTTATCATGTATAGCTAGCACAATGTGTATGAAGGGACTTCAGAAAATTCATGGAAAAATTCCAACGTCTTTAATTGTATTTATCCACAAACTTTTTGAAGCCTCCTGATACATACCTTACATATACTATTTAAATTCATGAGTAAACAGAGTTGTTAACACCATAGATTACCAGTGATTATTGTTGTTAAGTGCTGTGAAATCAGTTCCAACTCATAGCCATTATGTATAGAGTTTCCTAGGAATGGCTGGTGGGTTTGAACCACCAACATTGTGGTTAGCAGTTCAGTGTTGATCCTAGAGTACTTCACCAGGACATCCTCATATATCTTGAAAATATCTACAACTCTTCTTTTCAAAGTATAACACCATGGATGATAAAGAACAAAAGTAAACCAAATCATAGGATGTTTCTCACTGCTGTCAAAGGAACATAAAATGGTGCCCTTGCCACTTACACATACAATACAGCAAACAAAAAATTATTGACATTGTTTTGATTTGGGTTCATAACAAACCTATGTGAGTCAGAGTAGAAGTATACTTCATAGGGTTTTCAGAAGCTGTGAACTTAAATTAGATATCCAGGAACACCTTCTTTCTGAGATGCCACTAGATGCTTTGAAATCAACAGCCTTCCTATTAAGAAATGAAAACCTTTTTCTACCACACAGGAACTTTGTGCTCATCACAAGATTCCAGCATTTCTGTGGAACTTCTGATGTCTCCCATATCCTCCTTTCTAATTGGAAAGTTTTTTTGTGTTTTTTTTTTTTTTTTTTTTTTTTTCTGAATTACCTCATCTCTGATAAACTATAGTATATGGGTGATATTAGGCTAGAGACTCTTTAGAATACAGATTGCTTAGACCAAGAAGAACCATGTTCTGATTCAGTAGTAGGAAGTACAAAAAGGATTGCACACAGGATTGTAGGATGAATGTAATAAACAAATATAGGGAACTCAGGTTTTCCCCTTAGGGGAGGTATTACTGTGCTTAATGAATTGAGAGTAAGGTGACAATCTGATGACCACAGAAAAGACTAAGGCAGAGACTGTTGGTACTCAACCAATTCATTTCCTCCACTTATTCATAGACAGAGACACAATATTTGGTCACTTTTTTTCTCCATCTTAATGGTTAATCATTGAAGTCATGTTAAAACATGTCCCTGAGTACAGCAAGCTGAGACCCTTTGGAATTCACCTTGTGACATGAGTGAAGATAATGTGGTGTAGAAACTTTAGACTATAGATACTAACACATCTTTATAAAACTACTCCATTTTAGTAGTATCCCATAAATAGTCTAAGTTAAAAAGACTTGTAGTTTATCTATAATATATTATATAAACATCCATTATTGTATTTTTATTTTCCATTACAGATTACATTTCTGTTTAGTTAATCAATATTCAGAAATTTCCCTAATAAAAAAGACATTGAAAAATGAGGTTAATAATTTTTCATATAATCATATATTAAATATCTAATTTGCCATTAATTTCAAGAATAAAAAATTGAACAAATTAATTTATGCCTTTAATTACATTAGGTAATTAAATTTCATAGTTTAGATGATAATTAGTACATTATTAATGTAATTGCTTTTTAAATACTTGTTCCTTTTAAATCAGAGGAAGCAGTATGGTATAGTTAAAAGGAAAAAATTAAGAGTGGTCTTTACCTTGGTCTTCGTTACTTGCATATTTTACAACTTTGGAAAAGTAATTATCCTTTCCATACTTGGCCTTCACATATAAAAAGTTAGAGTTACTAACATCTAATTTTGATGTTTTTTTTGTAAGTTTTAGATAATTTATTCAAATAAAAGCCTTTAGCAGGACACACATTCAACATTTCCATCCTATTTTAATGCCCCTATCCCCAGGAGTACAATTATAAGGCAAATTATTTTTTTATGAAAACTGTCACAGAAAAATCAGATGAAGCAATGCTGACAAGTCAGAAGTTTCAGAAAACAATGTATGTGTTTAAATTGTATGCTTCTGAGAAAGGATGAAAATCATCACTTGGAATCAATTCCATCCATGGATTGATGTTTTACATTATAAATTAGCCTTAAGACCTATTGGTTTCACTAATCTGTATCCATTACATTATTTATTTGTCTGCAATGTTAGTGTATCCTTTTTTAGTGTTCTAGGATTTTTACCAGGATTCTAGATAGGCATAAGGGAGTCATCTGCCTCAAAGTGATGACCATTAAAAACAAGAGAAGATGAGATCACTGAAGCAAGAAATGGATAAAGAAGGAAAACAAATTAAAAACAGGACTCTTAAAGTCAAGCAATGAAAAGAGGGATGAATGGTGCCAAAAAGTGAAGTACAAAATAATATAGGACAGTCCCAGGTTTATGAGCATCCAACTTACAGACAACTTGTACTTATCCTTAAACGTTTTTGTAACTTTGCCCTCACTTTGAAATGACTGAACTAACCTCTCATTACAACAAATTTCTTCATCACAATCATATTCATTTTTAATATGTGAAGGTTTTAAATAATTGAAAAGGATTTAAGCTTTTTCTTATGCTAAAGTCAGGCTAAATAACTGTATACACCTATTCTAATTTACCCACATATTCCTAAAGACATAATCAGGAATGAATTTGGTTTGTAAGCTGGAGACTGCTTATACTCTTCCAAGTGCTAGGATATGAGTTTTGAGAAATGGACCTACAGAGCAGTAGCACTTATGACAAATAATTTATGGAGTATAAGAGATAACAGAGAGCTATGATGGTACAGTGGTTAAGCTCATAGCTGATATCCAATAGGTCAGTAGTTCTAACCCATCAACAGCTCTGCTGAAGAAAGATGAGATATTCTACTTCCATAAAGATTCACAGTATTGAAACTCTGTGGATGTTGTTCTACTCTGTCTTATATTGTTTCTATAGTGTTTCATTTTTGAGTATTTGTTTTTGTTTTTAGTTTATGTGGTTACAAGTGGGTAACGTTTGACTACTAGCTGAAAGGCTGTTGGTTAGGGGTACCTGGGAAGAACGGTCTGAAGATGTGGTTTTGAATAGTCATAGTATTTGAAACCATATGGAGCAGTTCCACTTTGCACGCATAAGTTCACTATAAGTCAGAATTGACTTGATAACAACTAAAAACAACACCAACCAAAAGCATCCACAAGGCCAGTTGTGTGAAAGCATCACAAATAAAATGATCTTTGAGAATAACAAGAAAAACATATTTTAAAGGGATAAATTCTATGCATCATGGATTGCATTGGGGTCCCCCCAAATATGTGTCAACTTGAGTAGGCCATTCTCAGTGCTGTGTGATTATCTTCCATTTTGTGGTTTGAGGTAAGTATCCTACATTATATTTGCTATAATTCTGACGTCTGTTTTTAATGAGACAGAGTTAGTATGGGGTGTACCTTGAGTGACAGCCTTACAAGAGGGCATAACTCAAGTTATACACTTACTTAAGGCATGCCGTTATTCAAGTCACACTCTTGCTTGAGTCAAAACTTTTATTTCATAAGAGATGAAAGGAGAGAGGGAGTCCTTGCGTGGTGCTGTAGGTTAAGCACTGGACCACAAAGCTAGTTTAAACAACAGGGTTGGAAGTTCAAACTAACTAGCTGCTCCTTGGAAACCCTATCAGGGTCGCTAAGAGTTGGAAGTGACTTGATGGCACTTAACAACAACAAAAGGAGAGCGAATTAAGCAGAGGGGACAGGAACCTCACTACTAAGAAAGAAGAGCAGGGAGTGGAGTCTGCCCTTTGCAACCATGGTACCTGTGCTGAGAACTAACTAGAACCCAAGGGAAGATGGATGAAGCTGAGGCATGTGAAGATCTCTAAGGCACTGTGGGTCAACAGATGGTGAAAGGAGACAAGGATTTTCCCACAGTGCTGATGGGAACAGAAAAACTTCTCCTAGAGCTGTCACCCTAAATTTGGATGTCTAGCCTAGTCCTGGTGTGGCACTGTGGGTTATTGTGCCAGACTGCAAAGCCATTTGAACTGCAAAGTTGGCGGTTCAAGCTCACCAGCTGCTCCTTGGAAACCCTATACAGGGTTGCTATGGATTGGAATCAGCTTGACTGAACTTCACAACAACAAACTATGATGGAATACACTTCTCTTTGTTAAATCAGTTTGTAGTATCAATAGTATAATGTCAATAACTAAAACATTACCCATTTTTGGAGCTTATACTTTCTCCTGGACTTTTTCTTAATTTGACCAGACCACAGAAGTTCCATTCCAGAGTTAGTTTTCCTAATTATCTAGGAGTTCTGGTGGTACAGTGATTAAGGCTTGGCTGCTATGTGAAAGACAAGCAGTTATGACTCATCAACTTCTTTGCAGGAGAAAGATGTAACAGACTGCTTTGGTAAAAATTTGCAGCCTTAGAAACTCTGTGTGGAGTTCTATTTTATCCTATAGGGTCACTGTGTCAGAATCAACTCAGTGTCAATAGGTTAGGTTAGGTTTGGCTTGGTTTGCTGTTAATTACAAGCATGTACTGTTGTTGCTTTTCCAATTGCTTTCTTTTTGCCAGCCACTCCCTCCCTCAGGCATATTTTTATAAATACACAATGCTAATTTTTGAACAGCAATCTGTAAAGAAAATTAGAATATTGGCACTTGCAAACTTACCTTCTGGGAGACGGAGTTGTTGGCAGACAAACATAGAAGGTGTATGTAACTGGTGAGAAAATATGATACCCATTTGTCAGGCTATAACTAATTTGGACTTTTAAAAAATGTTTTCCTTTCATAATTTTCACATCATGGATATTTAAAGTCTTTGTTTTATGCTATGTTTTGGGGTTTATACCCTTTTCTCTCTCTAAGATTCAGTCTAGGTGTTATTGTTCTAAAATAATCTCTGTCCTCCCCTTTGGGAAGTTTATACCTTCTGACTTGTTTAATGTAAGATTTGACGTTTAATTTGTTTTGATGAATTAAATGTGAACAAAATTGATAAATGATATTATCAAGTGTGATTTTTTATTCTTCTGTTGGTCAACATTTTGGTATATATATATATACATATGTAAATGTTTTATTGTAAATTATGTGATAGTTTACATGGGAGAACATTAGTTTTACATTCATCCTATCGTATATCGTTTCATTGCCAAGGTTACAAATCCCATTCATGCATCATCAACCAACCAAAGGGTATATACTGTAAGCCTGCCCCCTGGTCATAAGCACACAGCCCCTCTCCCTGTCTGGGTCTAAAGTCCCCAGCTGCTCCATCTCTCCATGTCATCTTCTCTGCCTCCATCTCAGGCATCACTGCTTCTCTGGGTAGGGTCCCGCTATTCACTCTTCTCCCTTGATGGTCCCAGGGACCTCCGCTCCTAGGCTGAAAAGTTAATCACTCCCGTCCTAGCTATGAAACGTCTGCCTTTACATTTTCAACCTTCACAAGAAGTCCTGATAACATTCACTATTGTATCACAGGAGACCTATCTGCATTTCATTTCATCAGCCCCGCCTAGAGAGATTGGATACTACTCAGTGGAGATTCTACCTTCCTTCATGCCCTCTGAATCTAGGTTCCTTCTTGAAAGCTTGTAAGCCAGTCACTGCTTGCCTTTGTAGCGCCCCCACCCCCACCTCATTTTGGACATCCAATGTCCAAGTTGCCCATCCCTGTTTACTAAGTGTATGGAGGGGGTGGGAATTATCATTGCTGTAAAGATTT
>NW_006408549.1:24132510-24135312 GCF_000296735.1 Chrysochloris asiatica
AAGTTTTTAATTATTAATATGTCCCACTCATCTATTTTGTCTACTTTTGTTTGTGTGGTTTTCAAAATGTTTTGTAGTCTGTGTATTCCCTAAATTAGTGTCCTCACATTTGTCCCAATTTTTTCATTGATGGCCTTCATAATTCTGGGATTCACATTTAGGTCTTTAATCTCAAGTGTTATTTTAAAAGCCATCATGCAGACTTTGCAACAGAGCAGAATGTCCCAGACTAGGTCTCATTCTTCAGTTAGGTTCCAGAAGAAAGCACATATAATCATAGCTGAAAGTAATTCTCAATGGAAAGATTAATGTGAATAAGAAATAAATTCCTGTTTTTCTAAACACCTAAAATTGAGAGGGGCAAGGGCCTCTTTATCATAACAGTAGCATAACTTGGCTTAATATGACTGATACAGTAATCAGTAAAAACAACAACATATGTTTGGGTAATAAAATGGTCTAGAAAAATATTCAAGGTTTCAAAGGAAATAGGTGAGGATTGCTATATATTTAGAACTAAAGCATGACATAGCAAAATCTAAAAGGTGAAATTAAAGAAGTATTTGAAGGAAAACACATGAAGTCTTAAGCATATTTATTGTTCTGAAAGAAAGACAAGCAAATAACTTTTCTTTGCTTTTCTATGATGATTATTTACTCTGATAGTTCTTGATTTTGAAGGAATATTTGTGCTTTACTTCCATAAGGTATATTTGGTTTCATTTAATGCATTTAAAAAAATGTTAATAGCTATATCTTGCTTCTCAGAACAGAATATGCATGTTTTCACCCACCCATACCTAGATTTATGGTTTACTTACTCTTCAGATGCACTTATATTATGAAACTAACTATTGCTTTTACCAGTTTTGAGTTGTTAAGTGCCATGGTGTTCCTTTTGACACACAGTCATCATTTATAGGGTTTCTGAAGAGCATTTGGTGGGTTTGAATTGACGACCTTTGTTTTGTTATTAAACAAAAATGTCTCAAAGTTGCCATTGAGTGAATTCTGACTCATGATGATCCCAAGTATAGCTTTCTTCAAACTGTCCAGTTGTTTGCTACACTCTATCCAATTATAAAGGAGCTCTGGTAGGGTAGTGGTTACGAATTGGGCTCTGAATCGCAAGGTCAGCAGTTCGAAACTACCACCTGTTCTGCAGGAGAAAGATGAGGCTGTCTGCTCCCATTAAGATTTACAGCCTCAGAAACCCTGTGCAGGGTTGCAATGAGTCAGAACCAATTACACAACACATAACCACCACCATCCAATTATATCTTGAAAACAGAAAATATGGTTGAAAAATAAGGAATACAAGAATATTGAGTAGTTTCCAGGGGACATAAAACTATGATTTTTATTGCTTCATGAATGAAAGATAATGATATTTATTAGCACGTTAAGTAGCTTTGAATATACAACATAGACATTTAGAATGGGTATTTACTGCTTAGTGAACTAATACTAGTGGAAAAGAAAGTCTAAAGAAAACAAAAGAAGGAAAACTGGCTCAAATGATGACAGCTCATGTTATTGTTTGGCACCAGTAATTATATTTGAAATAATCAATGACGTGTTGTTGCTGTTATGTGCTGTTAAGTCTGTTCTGACTCATAGCAAGCCTGTATAGGGTCTCCGAGGAACACCTGGTGAATTTGAACTGCCGACCTTGTGGTTAGCTGTTCAACGCTTATCCTACAAAGCTACTGTGCTCTTTAACTAAGTTAATTATAATGAGAAAATTAATTTACGCTAATAATACCCTCTCAATTTAGTTGACTCCACAATCGGGGTGGGAGTGGTGGGAGGAAAAGGATGGAGCACAGTTGCTTAACAAGAAACTATTACAGGCTCATCAGGCTTCATTTTTTTTTTTTTTTTAAACCAGCGAATCAAAGATGATAGTAAAGAAACCATGTTGTTGTTGTTGTTGTTAAGTGCTGTCGAGTCAGTTCCGACTCATAGCGACCCTGCACAGGGCTTCCAAGGCTGTAAATCTTTACGGGAGCAGAAAGCCTCATCTTTCTCCCGCAGAACAGCTGGTAGTTTCGAACTGCTGACCTTGCGATTAGCAGGCCAATTCGTAACCACTATGCTACCAGAGCTCCTTAGGTAGGAATAAATAGTAAAGTATATATATTGAAGTCTAGATAAGGAAAAGGGGACTAAGTTATAATTAAATAATATAAATTTTGTAATGTGTATGATTCTCTGACCTTTATTTTTAACTTCATAATGATTTTCCTTCCAAGAAATTGAATAAGTTGTCATCTTTGTTCAGAAATTTTTAGAACAGGAGAGAAATGTGAACATTACTTGGCTTAGGATGTTAGCACATTATGTACCTTCTATAAGGTCAGTTTTCATAACACAATATCTTTCCAAACTATTAGGAACACCTGGCATAATATACTAAGTATTGATTAACACAGAGGAAACACCATGCATAAATACAATCGCAGTTTGCAGTACATTGACAATGGACTTTTCATGGAAGATGTTGCTATACACAAAAGGATGACTAGAATTTCTTCAAGTAGGCATAATGGGAACACACTAAGTAGAAGAAAGAGCAAGAGAAAAAATGTGTAAGACTTCTGGGAAGACAGACAATCTGTGGGGAACCTTGGAGAAGTCCTGTAGTTGGAATGTGATTTCCAAAGGGAATTTGCAGGAGACAAGACTTAGAATTGGGCCTTAAATGTGTAAACATTACAACCTAGCCAGTACATAATCTGAAAACTACTGAAACAGTTTATTATTGAAGAAGGTACTTAAGTTAGCTAATACATTTTGAAT
>NW_006408549.1:24135542-24153081 GCF_000296735.1 Chrysochloris asiatica
TTCTCATCTTCTGTTTTTATAACTTTGTTTTATCTGCTTAACTTTCCTGGTGTGTGTGTACTGACAGAACATTTTACTTTCCATGGAGAAGGCTTATTTCTTTCACGTTGTTGTTGTTATGTGCCATGGAATCGGTTCCGACTCATAGCGACCCTGTACAGGGTTACCAAGGCTATAAATCTTTATGGGAGCAGAAAGCCTCCTCTTTCTTCTCTGAAACAGCTGGTAGTTTCGAACTGCTGACCTTGAGGCCTGCAGCCCAATTCATAACCACTACGCTACCAGAGCTCCTTTCATTCTAGGTACTTAATAACAACAGCCTCAGGATCCCCATACAGGGTTGCTGTGAATTGGCCAGTTACCCAAGCTTTTCACACTTAGGTATGATACTAAATACAATATTCATATAGCATTAAATTGTGGCCAGATCTAGGAGCAAAGGTTCTCTTTTTTTAAGTCAGAATCTTCTCTATTGTATGATTATTTTATCCTGGCTTCCATTATCTATCAATACTGTAGTTTATAAGCTACTGAGCTAAAGACATAGTGAAATTAAACAGTGCTTTTAAATTTAAAGTCATTCAATCTAGCATTTGATATGGGATTTCCATTCAAATATAGTTAGTAAAGAATTTCCAAAGGCCAAATCTGGCCTGATATACATGTCTCACATTTACTAAATCCAAAACTTGAATGACACTGTCTATGATCACTCCCCCTGAATCCGTCTCTTCCACTAGCATGTCCTCCTTCAAAAAGTTGAGGGTCAGAAATTTCAGAAGCTTATATTTCGTGTGTATGAACACGAATATTTTATGTAGATTGATATTCTCAAATATAAGATAACTTGTTTTAGAAATAAAATCAAAATCTTACTTTGACTAGAACAATGTAGGAATGTTGTTGTAAGTGCCTTGAGTCGGTTCTGACTCATAGCAACTCTATATAGGGTTTTTAGAAGCAGCTGGTGAGTTTGAACTGCTGACCTTGTGGTTCACAGTCCAGTGCTGACTCTACAGCACGACACCAGGTATCCATATTTACTCTCATTTTAAAAATTAACAGTTTCAAGACTATAAGCCATAGCTTTCTTAATAAATAATACTTTTGACCTTATACTGCAAGATGATATACAATGACAAGTGAAAAATGACAGTCTTAAACAAACTTCCTTGCTATTTTCTACATGTTTTTGCTATTTATTATTAAAATCATTTTAAAAAATGCTATAAAACACAAATAAAAATAATTGGGGTAGAAAAATAAAATATTAATATATACATAGTAACAAATTATATTTTTCTTATCTGCAGCTGGTTTAGAGTCTTAGATGAAGACTAGTAGAAGACATAACTTGTAACCAGAAGAACGAACTTTTCCCATTTTAAGACAGCAGAATTAACACAGATAGTTTTAAAAAGAAACCCATTATGAGAGTCAGGGAAACAATTAACAATAGAATTATTTGCTCAAGATCTCTTTATTTTTGAACTTCCAGATAAAGACACTAAAGTGGTTACTATGAAACCTTAAAGAAAAAAAGGATAGGATCACAAAGAACAATAAGAAATGTATCAACCTTCTATCAGAAAACATGAAAACAACAAGAGATGCATTACATTGTTTAGAGTCGAAACAACACAAACAAACTGCAACAAAGAAATGCCAAACCACTCCACCCCCACACTACCAATCTAGAATTCTGTATTCAGCTAAATTATCCTACAAAAGTGAAGCAGAAATAAAAACTTTCTGATAAACAGAAACAAAGGGAATTTATTTACAATAGCCCTGATTTGCAAAAAATGTTAAAAAAAGAAATTCTTAACAAAGAAGTATTATGCTGAGAGGGTTTTTGTTTTAAAATAAATTGATAAATACTTGAGTTTGTCATGCACAAACTTGTTTAGTGTATTTCAAGTTAATCATGGCAAGGTATGGAAGTGAAACCTCAAGGTATCATTCAGAGCTGGAGAATCAGAAATATTCTTACGATAGTAATTTAATTATTAGAGTTCAAATATTTAGACTTCAGACATTTACTTTTAACAAACTGTCTTAGACAGAAGGATTAGCCAAAACTCAAACTCAGAGATGGTCTTTTATAGATAGCTAGAATGCAAGGTCATCTCAGCAGGTTCTCAGTTTTCAGAAAGAAAATCAGAGAGAGCTTTTGCAGTGTCCTTGTCAAGAGTAACCAGAAAGCCAGGGTTTATATAAATTTTCAACCTTGTCTTTGTATGATAAAGGTCATTTTTTGGTGATACAATGATTAAACACTCATCTACTAACTGGAAGCTAGGTGGTTCAAACACAGCAGTTGCTCCCTGGGAGAAAGATAAGATGGTCTGCTTCCAGAAATTGTTTGGCAGTTCTACCCTGCCCTCAGCATCTCTAAAAATCATGATTGACTAAACAGCAGTGGGTGTAATGGCATGCTTAAAGGAGCACGGGTGGTACAGTAGATAAGAACTAGGCTGCTGACTGAAAGATTAGAAGTTTGAACCCACTTTTACCTCTGTGGTACAAAGCTGTGGCAGTCTGCTTCCATATAGATTACAGTTTGGGAAATGCTATGGAGCAGTTCTACTTTGTCTTACTGAATGGCTATGAGTCAGAACTCATGGTGTGGCAAGGCAGGATAAGCACTGGACTGCTGACCACAAGGTCAGTGGTCCAAACCTATCAGTGGTTCCTCTGAAACCCTATGTAGGATAATTATGAGTCAGAACCAACTTGAAGGCACTTAACAACAACAATATGAGTCAGAATAGACCATGGCAATGAGTTTAATGTCAAGAATGGGTTTAAAGACAAGACTGATTTATTGCTTCCTCAAGGTAAGAAATTACCTTGAAATTAAGAAAAGACATCTTCTTTTCCAGATTAGAGATTAAAAGGATTATTTATGTTTCAAGATGAATTAAGGGTACTGTCATATGAATTATTTGTACTCCTGATGCAGTACTATGCAAAAATGCACTGGGCTACAAAGTCAGTTTGAACTGCAAGGTCAGTGATTCAGATTCACCAGCCACTCTTCAGAAATCCTATTAAGGATCACTGTGAGTCAGAACTGACTCAATGGGATTTAACAACATATGACGTGTTTTTATTCCATGGCCAATTTACAGAGATTTGATTCATGTTTCATTTCTTGATCACAGTGTGTAGATACACAGCTATGTTACAATAGCGATTTAAAATGTACTTCACATAGTTAATGTTCTTTTAGAATAAAATTAGAATTTTTATAGCCATAATTTCTAATGACATACAAGTTTCTAATACTGCTAGAGAACACCATGGAAGAGGAGGATACACGTTTCTCTAAGTTCAGAAATTCTCTATTTCTAGGTTTACATTTTAAGTAATTCATTCATATAGAGCTTGAAAGCATTTTAAAACATAAACACAATAGTGACTTATTCTCCTAAGCAGGTCTTTAGTGAATCTTATTGAATCTTGTCTATGTCTTAAATTAAGGTTTTACCTCTTTTATCATTAGAGTATATTGAACATGTTCAGGTCAAGTTGCTTAGAGTCCATACAAATTATACATCTACTGGCTGAGCGAAGAACCTACATACTGAAATGTAAAGAAGTGAAAATTAATGTAGAGAAAGGACATTAAAATAATAATTCACATGCTGAAAGCAGAACAGAGGTGGCTGAGGGAGAAGAGTAGCTAGTGAAATTTGAGAAACACTGAAGATAGAATCTTGGGTTTTAACCACAAATATTTCTAAAGCACTGCAGTAAGAAGAGTCAATTATACTATTTATTTTTTTCTAGTAAATTAAGTTCATTCTAATTCCTAGAGCCCCAGCATACAGAGTAGAACTGCTCCCTAGGGTTTTCTAGACTGCAAATCTTTATGGGAGCAGACAGCCTCCTTTGTCCTTTGAAGTGGCTGGTGGGTTTGAGCCACTAAACTTGTAGTTAGCAGCACAATGCTCATCCCACAATGCCACCAGGGATCCTTAATGTTTCTAATGTTGTTGGTAAGTGTCATCTAGGTTCCAATTGATAGCAACCCTGTATAGGGTTTCCAAGAAGTGGCTGATGAGTTTAAACCACTGACCTTGCAGGTGAAACTGACCTTGCGGTCCAGTGCTTTCCTGACAGTACCATAACAGGGCATGAAAATAAAAGAAACAGGTGAAACTATTTTCATATTAATAAATAATGAGTATAAAACTATTAATTAATCATTTTACTTTTTTCCAAATTATCCCTTTTTTACTTCTTTTCTTCCTGCCTCCCTTTACTTTTATAGCGAACCTTCAAAATCCATTGTGCATTTTAAATTTATAGCATATCTGAATTTGAAGTAGCCACATTTCAAGTGCTTAATTGCTACTTGTAGCCAGTGGGAACTGTATTGTATTAATGTTTGACTCACTGGAATACTTATCAATGTAATATTTCATTCTCTGAACCCATGTACATTGCTATATATATTCAATCTTATTTATAACTATGGCCATGTGCCTTCAGAGGTTCAGCATCTGGGCATGACCTCCACATGAACTGTTTGATCTATGGGGTTTATTGCTTAATCTATAGATCACCAAAATCTCGCAGTCATTGTAGGTCTTGATGGAAAACTGGATTATTTTCACATTCCACTAAATATTTCAGACATAATTCACCAGCTAGGAGAGTAGAGGTGGGTTTCAGTAACCTTTTCCCTTAAAAGCAGTTAGTTTCACTGAAGCTGTTTATTTGTGAATCATTTGTCACAAAAACATATTACAGGATAACATCTAATAAGGATGTTTCCTGGGACCTGCATTGTTATATAAAAGATATTCCATAACACATGTAGCATAAGAAGATGAAAATTCAATTTTAACATCATTCATCTGAGCATACGCAACTAACCTGTGCTTTGGAGAACTATTCCTGAGAGACCCATAGTGCAGGCATGTCCTCCATGTGAACTCCATACAAAGTCTCCTCAAAGACTCTTCCATCTTTTTATATGCACTAGAATAATTTGTATTGCACAGAGATAATTCATTCTACCTAAGAGTTTTGTAGGTGTCCAAGGCTGGGTTCTCGAGGGAAGCAAAATAAGTGAAATTTGGCGCTGTGGGACTGGAACTGAAACACAAGGTCAGTTTGAAACACAAGGCCAGTGGTTCAAACTCACCAGCCATTCCTGTAAAACCCTATACAGGATGGCTATAAGTCAGCACCAACTAGGTGGCACTTAATAAGAGCAACATATAAAGCTTCATCTTTTTATTTCAGAATGGCTGGTAGGCTCAAATTTCCAAACTTGAGGTTTATAGTCAAGTGTTTATCATAAAAAAATTAATATACTATATATGTGTGTTTTTAAGAGTCATTGAATCCATTTCAACATACAGTGTAAGGTTTCTGAGGAGCAGCTGGTGAGTCTGAACCACAGATCTTGTGGATGGAACTGACCTTGTGCTCCGCTGCTTGTTATTGTTAAGTGCAGTTGAATCAGTTCCGACTCACTGCCACCCTGTACAGGATTTCCAAGAAGCAAACTTGTGTGTTTGAACTGCTGACATTGTCTGTTACCAGTCCAGTGCAGTACTGGTCCTAAAAATAAGTATTTTTATTTCTGTTTTCCAGGTATGGCACTATAGGGTAAGCACTGTATTGCTAATTGCTTCAAGGTGGCAGTTAAAATCTACCAGTCATGGTCAGAATTCCTACACAGGGTCACTAAGAGTTATAATGGGCTAGATGGCACACAGCAACAACAACATGCATATGACTGTGTCTGTGTGTGCTCACACACACACATATATATCACATGCTTTGTTTTGGTTTATTTGACTGCCAAGTTTTTTTTTATTTTTAAAGCTTTTATTATGAATTGAGTGACAGTTTATATGGGAGAACATTGATTTTGCACTCAAGCTATCATATTTTGTTTCATTGCAATGATTACAATCCCCTACATGCATCATTGATTAACAGTATTTGCTTCTATTCTCTCTGTTGCTTTGTTTTTATGTGCACAAAAACACGCCGGAATATACGATCATTTAAACAACCAAAGGACACATTCTGTAAGCCAGCTTGAGAGACCAGAATAGTTGTGGGATGACATCAAGAACATTATACAGGAAGAAAGCAAAAGGTCATTAAAAAGACAAGAAAGAAGGAAAAGACCAAAATCAAAGTCAGAATAGACTCTGATATTTGCTCTGCAAGGTAGAATTGCTAAAGCAAATGGAAGAAATGAGGAGACAAAAGAGCTGAATAGATAATACAAAGGGCAGTTCAGGAATACAAAGTCAAATATTATAATGAAGTATGCAAAGACCTAAAGTTAGAAAACCAAAATGGAAGAAAACACTCAGCATTTCTCAAGCTCAGGTCACTGGAAAAAAATAAAAAATAAAAAAAATTCAACCCTCAACATGCAATATTAAAGGATTCTGAGTCCTGGTATGGCGCTGTGGGTTAATGCACCAGACTGCAAAGCCGTCTGAACTGCAAGGTCAGCAGTTCAAGCTCACCATCTGCTCCTTGGAAACTCTAGACAGGGTCGCTATGGGTCAGAACTGACTAAATGGCACTTAACAACAACAACATAGAAAAAATATTGAATCATGCAGGAAGCATCAAAAGAAGGTGGAAACAATGAAGTTGCGAACTGAACCTGACCACATTCAATAGATCTCCATGAAACCGGGTGGAGACCTGGATGGTCAGTAGTACGGCCGGACCGGGGACTCCTGGGCTGAGAGGCAGTGACATGGCCACAGAGGACTAGAGTGAAGCGTCCAGCTGATATGAAGTGAGGGTAGATGCAGAAGAACACCCATACTTGCAGATAGTACCCAGTTGACCTGTCTTCATTGGCTGGACAATCAGAACTGGACTAAAAAAAGAAGAGGGAAAAAAGAAAAAAAAAGATTAACCTGCTACAATTTGATTAACTTTACCTATATTTATGGACATGGTGTGGTGCTGTGGGTTAATGTGCCAGACTGCAAAGCTGTTTAATCTGCAAGGTCGGTGAACTGCAAGCTCACCAGCTGCTCCTCAGAAACCCAATACAGGGTTGTTATGGATTGGAATAGACTCGACAGTACTTAACAACAACAAAATTGACATAGTAGCTCAAAAAAGGGAACAAATCTTTGCAGTAAGGATTGCTCCCACCCCCTCGGTACACAGGGCTGACAGGAATGGGCAACATAGACATCAGCTACCCAAAATGTGGGAGGGAGTGGGGAGGCTAAAAAGGTAAGAAGTGACTGGCTTACAAGCTTTCAAGAGGAAGCCTAGTACCAGATAGGGCAGGGGAAGGTATAATCACCACTGAATGATTTCCAATCTGTTGGGACTGGGCTGGTGAAAGGAAATGGGGATAAGATTATTTTGGTACAATGGTGAATAATCACCATCAGGTCTGACTGTGAGGTTAGGAAATATAGAGATAGATGTTTTTTGACAAAAGGGGGAGAGTGATTGATTTTGCAGCCCAGGAGCTGAGGTCTCTGAGACCATCAAGTGAGAAGAGCAGAGATTGGGACCCTATCCAGAGAGGCAGTAACGTCAGGGATGGCGAAAGAGAAGATGATGTGGATAGATGGAGTGGCTGGGGACACTGGACTCAGGGTGGGAGAGGGACTGTGCTGGTGGCCCGGGGGCAGGGGGAGTGAGGAGGGGCCTGTATGGTGTACACTTTGGGATTATATGATGATCCATGGAGAGGGTTGTAATCATTGCAATGAAATGAAATACAGTAGGATGAGTGTAAAGCTGATGTTCTCCCGTGTAAACCTTACAATAATAATAATAAAAAAAGGTGGAAAGACTACACAGAGTCACTGTTACAAAGAGAAATGATTGATATTCAACCATCCCAAGAGGTAGCATATAAACAAAGGTAAATGATACTGAAGGATGAAGCCCAAGTTACACAGAAGGCATTGGCAATGAACAGGACTGAGGGACCTGATGGGATAAAAATTGAAATATTTCAACAAACTGATGTGGCACTGAAGGCACTCACTAAACTATGCCAAGAAATTTGGTAGACAGCTGACCAATTGATTGAAAGAGATCCATATCTCTTTCAATCTAAAGAGATGTGACACAACATAATGTGGAAATCATAAAATAATATCATTAATATCACATGCAAGAAGAATTTTGCTTAAGATAATTCAAAAACAGCTGCATCAGTACATTGACAGGTGTTTTTCTGTGCTCTATCAATTATACAAAGGCTTTTGATTACGTGGATCATGACAAGAGATGGACAGCATTTTGAAGAATGAGTATTATGGAGCACTAAGGTGTGTGCTCAGGAGCAACCAAGACCAAGACGTGGTTGTTTGAACAGAACAAGGGAGCACTGAATGGTTTAAAGTGAGGAAAAGTGTGTGCCAAGATTGTATTCCTTCACGATACTTATTCAATCTGTATGCTGAGCAAATAATTCCATACATTTTATTATATGAAGAAGAACATGGTATCAGGATTATTAACAATCTGTGATATGCAGATGATACAGCCTTTCTTCCTGAAAGTGACGTGGACTTAAAATACTTAATGATGAAGATCAAAGACCATAGACTTCAGTATGTGCTGTATCTCAATAAATATATCTCTATATATGAACTGTGTGTAGAGATATATTTATGACAAGGAAATGAGTCACATGTTTGTAGAGGCTGGCTAGTCCCAAATTTGTGAGTCAGATGGCAGGATAGAGGTTTCTACTAATTTACTTAGCAATGTTGTTGTTAGGTGCCATCAAGTCGGTACCAACTCATAGCAACCCCATGCACAACAGAACCAAATACTGCCTGATCCTGGGCCAACCTCACTAGTGTTGCCACACCTGAGCCCAGTAATGCCACTACTTTACCCATCCATCTCACTGGGGTTTTTCCTCTTTGTCTCTGACCCTCCACCTTACCAAACATGATATTCTTCTCCAGTGACTGTTCCCTCCTGACAATATGTCTGAAGTATGAGAGACGAAGTTTGACCATCCTGGCCTCCAAGGAGCACACTGGCTGCACTTCTTCCAAAATGGATCTTTTGGTTCTTTTGGCAGCCCATGGCACTTCCAGTGTTCTCCTCCAACACCATAACTCAAATGCGTCAATTTTTCTACGGTCTTCCTTATTCACTGTCCAGTTTTTGCATGCATACAAGGTTATTGAAAATACCATGGCTTGGGTCAGGTGCACCTTAGTCTTCAAGCTGGCATCTTTGCTCTTCAACAGGTTAAAAAGGTCTTGTGCAACAGCTTTACCTAATGCAAATGTTGTTTGATTTCTTGACTGCTGCTTCCATGAGTGTTGATAATTGATCCAAGAAGAATGAAGCCTTTGACAACTTCATTCTTTTCTCCATTGATAAGAATGTTGTTTATTGGTCCAGGGGTGAGGATTTTTGCTTTCTTTATATTGAGAGGCAACCCATATTGATAGTTGTGCTCTTTGATCTTTATCAGTAAGCATTTTCAGTCCTCTTTACTTTCAGCAAGCAAGATTGTATCATCTGCATATCACAGGTTGTTAATAAGTCTTCCTCCAATCCAGATGCCACGTTTTTCTTCATAGAACCCAGCTTCTCAGATTATTTGCTCAGCATACATGTTGAATAAGTATGGCGAAAGAATAAAACGCTGTTGTAACCTTTCTTAATTTTAAACCATTCAGTATGCCCATGTTATTTTTGAACAACTGTCTCTTGGTCCATGTACAAATTCCTCATGAGCACAATTAAGTGTTCCAGAATACTCATACTTTACAATGTTGTCCACAGTCGATTCACATAATCAAAAGCCTCTGCATAGTCAATAAAGCACAGGTAAACATCTTTCTGGTATTCTGTACTTTCAGCCAAGATCCATCACACATTAGCAATGATATCCCTCATACCATGGCCTTTTCTGAATCCGGCTTGAACCTCTGGAAGTTCTCTGTCGATGTATGCTTGCAGCTATTTCTGTATTACCTTGCGTAAAACTTTTACTCACATAGGATATCAAAGATATTGTCTGATGATATCCTCATTCTGTTGGGTCAACTCTATGGAATGTGCATAAATATGGATCTCTTCCAATCAGTCAGCCAGATAGTTGTCTTCCAAATTTCTTGGTATAGATGAGTGAGTACCTCCAGTGCCGCCTAACTTTCTTGAAAGATTTCAATTTTTATTCCATCAATCCCTGATGCCTTGTTCTTTGTCAATTCCTTCAATGTACCTTTGACTTCCTCCTTCAGTATCTTTGACTCTTGATCATATGCTACCTCTTGAAATCGTTGAACATCAACCATTGTTGGTACAGTAATTTTGTGTATTCATTCCATCTTTTTTTGATACTTTTTGCATTATTCAATAATTTGTCCAGCAAATCCTTCAATAACGAAAATAGAAGCTTGAATTTTTTCTTCAGTTCCCCCAACCTGAGAAATGCTGAGTGTGTTCTTCCTTTTTGGTTTTCTGACTCCAGATCTTTGAACATTTTGTTGTAATATTTGACTTTATCTTCTCAAGCTGATCTTTGAAAATTTCTGTTCATATCTTGTACCTCCTCATTTCTTCCATTTGCATTAACATCTCTACCATGGAGAGCAAGTTTCAGTGTGTCTTCCAAAATCCATTTTGACCTTTTCCTTCTTTCTTCTCTTCCTAATGACTTTTTGCTTTCTTCATGTATGATGTTCTTGATGGCATCATACAACTCTTCTGGTCATCGGTCTTTAGTGTTTACTGTGTCAAATCTGTTCTTCAGATGATTTCTAAATTCAGGTGGGATATATTCAAGGTCATATTTTGGCTCTCATGGACTTGTTTTCATTTTCTTCAGCTTCAGTTTGCATTTGCATATGAGTAAATGATGGTCTGTTCCACAGTCTGCCCCTGGCCTTGTTTTGACTGATGATACAGAGCTTTTCCAGCATCTCTTTCCACAGATGTAGTCAATTTGATTTCTATGTATTCCTTCTGGTGAGGTCCATGTGTGTAATTGTGTCTTATGCTAAAGAAGGCATTTGAAATGAACAAATAATTGGTTTTCCTGAATTCTATCATGCGATCTTTAGCATCATTTTTATCACCAAGGCCATATTTTCCAACTACTGATCCTTCTTCTTTGCTTAGCTATAAGGACTGACAAATGAAGATCAGAAGATCAGATGGCAGGCTGCTATTTTATGTTCTGTGGACACTGATGAAACTAAAATAAGCAGGTTAAGATGGTGACATGCCCGATCTAGGATCCAGAGCAAGCCAGAAAGCTTTGCTAGAATATCAGCTGTTCTGTTAAGTGCTGTTGATCCAATTCCAACTTATAGTGATTCTGTATAGGGTTTCTGAGGAGTGACTAGTGAGTTTGAACGAGCACCTTGTGGTTCATGTTCACCTTATGGTCTAGTGCTTATTCTACAACGTCACACTATTATGTATATATATTGAGTGTAGGCCACACCTTTGAGGAATCTCTGCCTTACAATTGATTGGCTGATCTCATTAGATCACAAAATATGGGTTGATTACATCATGGCATACTTGCCAAACTACATTATTGCATAGCCACTAAACTGCATCATTATGTAACTGTCAAACCACTAAGACTCATGGCCCAACTGAGTAGGCACATCACCTTAACTATTGCAATGTTGTTGTTAGGTAGTATCGAATTAGTTCTGAATCGTAATGATCCTATGCATAACAGAATGTAACACTGTCTAGTCCTGCACCGTCCTCATAATTGTTGTGTTTAAGTCCATTGCTGCTGTCACTGTGTCAATCCATTTGGTTGGGGTCTTCCTCTTTTTCATTGATTCTCCACTTTACCAAGTATGACGTCTTTCTCCAAGGACTGACAACATAGCCAAGTAACAAGAGATGAGGTCATGTCATCACATATCTATGTAGAATTCTGACTGTACTTTGAAAACAGATTTGTTTATTCTTCTGACAGTACACAGTATTCCCAATATTCTTCAGCAGCTTTGTCTAACACAGTATGTTTAATTTCTTGACTGCGGGTTCCACAGGTGTTGATTGTAGAAGTCTTTGACAACTTCAATTTCTTCATTAATCATGATGTCATTTAGTGGTCTAGTTGTGACCACTAGTTTTCTTTACATTGAGGCTCAATCCATATTGAAGGCTCTAGTCTTTGGTCTTCATCAGCAAATCTTTCAAGTCCTCTTTAGTTTCAGCAAACAATGTTTTATCATTTGCATTTTGCAGGCTGTTGGGTCTTCCTTGAATCCTGATGTCACTTTCTTCTTTATATAAATTAGCTTCTTGGATTATTTGTTCAGTATGCAGATTGATAAGTATAGTGAAAGGATACAACCATGACACAAACCTTTATGATTTAAAATCATTTAGTATACACCTCTGTTCAAGTTACTGCCTCTTGGTCTATGTACAGGTCATACATGAACACAATTAAGTGCTCATTCACAGTGCCCATTCTTCACAATGTTAACCATATTTTGTTATGATTCACACAGTCATATGTCTTTTCATAGTCAAGAAAACACGCATACTCTGTGGCAGATGATCAAAACTCTCTGTCACAATTTGCGCTTGCTATAGCAAGAAAGTCTAACCTATTTCAGTGGTGTTTTCTCCTCAGTGAGACTAGCCGTTATACAGACTTTAACAGTGAAAAAAAAAAGAAAGCATGCATAAACATCTTTCTGTTATTATCTGATCTTAGCCAAGATCCTTCTGATGTCAGCAGTGATATTCCTAGTTCTAGTTCCTCTTCTGAATCTGGCTTGAATTTCTGGAAGCTTCTTCCTGTAAATGTTAACATTATTGTTAGCAAAAATTTACTTGTATGCTATACTTGTATTATTGTTTGATGATTTTGTGTTCTGTTGGGTCACCTTTCTTCAGGATAAGCACAGTTGAGGATCTGTTTCAATCAGTTGGTCAGGTCTTCCAAATTTCTTGGCATAGTTGAATGAGTGCCTCCAGTGCTGCAACAATGTTGTGTGAAACATTTCAATTCATATTCCATCAATGCTAGAACCGTGTTTCCTCCAATACCTTCAGTGGACTTCATTCTTTGATATCTTCAGTTTTGAGCATAGGCTACTTGAAATAATTGAACAGTGATCATTTCTTTTTGGCACACGGAATCTGTATATTTCTTCTATATTATTTCAATAATTTCTGCATTATTCAACCTTTTACCCATAGAATCCTTCAATATTTCAAGTTGAGTCTTGCATTTTTCCTTCACTTCTTTCACCTTGAGAAATGCTGAACATGTTTTGGTTTTCTAACTTCAGGTCTCTGTACATTTCATTATAATATTTGACTTTGACTTCTGGAGCTGCCCTTTGAAATTATTATTACTTTGAAATTAATATTTACCTTGCTTTTAAATAACCCATTATAATTTTAATTTTAAAAACATTTTGTATTAAATATCAATTATACAGTGGCACATTTTAAAATCATTATTGAGCATACTTTTGACTTCTTGATATTTTTTCTCATAAACATTTTCATTTCTTGATTAGAACTTCTTTGATTTTCATTTTGTAATTTAGAAACTTCATTTCCAATTACTAATAAATTGAAGGTAATTTCTGTGATAAAAATGACTGTTGTCAGTTTATGCTTCATTATTTCTGTTTGTCTAAATTGATAACTCACTAAAAGATATGCATCTGTAGAACAAATGGGAACACACACATTCACATTAATCATATAACACTTGCTACAGTGAAATCTTGATATAACAATAAAAGCAATATTAAAAGACTCAATATTATATTTTTAGGGGAAACAGAGCTCTGTACCACCACCGATCTATCAGTTTTTCATACTGTGGTGGCTTGTATGTTGCTGTGATGCTGGCAGAAATGTCACCTGTATTTTAAATATCAGTAGGGTCACCATGGTGAACAGGTTTCAGTGGAGTGTCCCAGACTAAGGTACATTAGGAAGACTGAGAGGCAGACCAGTTCTTAATGGTAAATGACTGACAACTTTATGAATAGCTTCAGAACATGGTCTGATATATTGCTCAAAGATGGGCTCCTCAGGTTGGAAGACACTCAAAATACTTCTGAAGAGTTGCCTCCTCAAAGTGGACATGCCTTTAATAGCATGGTAGGAACAGAGCTCTCAGGACCTGAATTTTGGGATCAAGCACAACTCAAAATGAGAAGAAACAGCTGTAAACATCTATTAGTAATCAGAACATGGAATTATGAAGTATGAATCTAGAGAAATATGAAGTGGTCAAAAGCAAAATGGAACTCTTAAAATTGACATCTTAGACATTGTTGTTGTAGTTGTTGTCAGGTGCCATCGAGTCGGAACCGACTCATAGCGACCCCATGCACAGCAGAACGAAACAATTCTGATCCTGGGCCAACCTCTCTACTGCTGCCACACTTGACGCCATCAATGATGCCACCTGTCTAAGGAACCAGGGAGCCTGGGAAGTATGAAGGAGAACAGGAGACTGCCTCGTCTGGCAAGAGCAGCACTTTATTTTTAGCTTCCATGGCCTTTTATATATGTTTTGAGATAACACTCAAAGCATTGTCTGCTTGTAGCTACACTGCTAATATCTGTGCATTCCTTACACTATTTTGTTGTGGCTAAAAGTCCTCAGTAACTCAGTAAATATTTGGCACATGTCTTGAAGCTATTATTGTTTATATTCTGTTAGGTCAAGGAAGGACTCCAAGATGTATAAGGAAGTTTGCTTTCTTTTCACACAGGTTTGCCTGGTGGCTTACCTCCAGAGTCCATGTCCTCAACTGACCCTGCATCTAGTTCTTTCTTATATTTAACACACCTGGCCAATCCATCTCATTGGGGGTCTTCCTCTTTTTCTCCTACCCTCCATCCTACCAAGCATGATATCCTTCTCCAGCGACTGTTCCCTCCTGACAATGTGTTCAAAGTATGAGAGAAGAAGTTTAGCCATCCTAGCCTCCAAGGCGCACTCTGGCTGCACTTCTTCTAAAACAGATCTATTGGTTCTTTCAGCAGTCCATAGCACTTTTAGTATTCTCCTCCAACACCACAACTCAAAGGCATCAATTCTTCTACGATCTTCCTTATTCATTGTCCAGCTTTCGCATGCATATGAGGATATTGAAAATACCATGGCTTGGGTCAGGCGCACCTTAGTCCTCAAGGTGACATCTTTGCTCTTCAACACTTTAAAATGTTCCTGTGTAGCAGATTTGCCTAATGCAATACGTCCTCTGATCTCTTGACGGATGCTTTCATGAGTGTTGATAGTTGATCCAAGAAGAATGAAGTCCTTGACAACTTCAATCTTTTCTCCATTGATAAGAATGTTGTTTACTGGTCCAGTGGTGAGGACTATTGTTTTCTTGACATTGAGATGTAATCCATACCGAAGGCTGTGCTCTTTGATCTTCATTTGTAAATGTTTTAAGTCCTCTTCACTTTCAGCAAGTAAGGCTGTATCATCTGCATATCGCAGGTTGTTAATGAGTCTTAATCCAATCCTGATGCCATGTTTTTCTTCATAGAACCCAGCTTCTTGTATTATTTACTCAGCACACAGGTTGAATAAGTATGGTGAAAGAACACAATCTTGTCGCACACCTTTCCCATTTTTAAAACATTCAGTGTTCCCATGCTCTCTTTGTACAACTGCTTCTTGGTTCAGGTACAGATTCCTCATAAGTACAATTAAGTGTTCTGGAATACTCATACTTCACGATGTTGTCCATAGCTTGTCATGATCCACACAATCGAAAGCCTTTGCATAGTCAATAAAGCATAGGTAAACATCTTTTTGATGTTCTCTGCATTCAGCCAAGATCCATCGGACATCAGCAATGATATCTCTCGTTCCATGGCCTCTTCTGAATCCAGCTTGAACCTCTGGAAGTTCTCTGTCAATGTCTGATTGTAGCCATTTCTGTATTACTTTAGCAAAGGTACTTAGACTTAGACATTAGTGAGCTGAAATGGACTGGTATTGGCCAGTCTTTTAATTTCGCTTTTATTGTTAAATCAAGATTTTAATGTTGCAAGTGTTATATGATTTATGTTATCATGTGTGTTCCTGCTTGTACTACAGATGCATATCTTTTAGTAAGTTATCAAATGATTGAATAACACAATCATTTACTTTACCAGGAATGCCTGATAGGAGAGGAATGACAAAAAAATCCATTGTAATAAGAAACATTTTAAGATGTATCTTTAAGTACAGTGCTGTTTATCACAGGATAATATCCATATGCCTACAAAGAAAACCGGCTAGTATGACTATTTTTCAAGTTTACATTTGTGTTGTTGTTAAGTGCCATTGAGCTGGTTCCCACATATAGTGATCCTGTATAGGGTTTCCAAGGAATATCTGGTGAACTTCAACCAAAAACCTTGTAGTTCAAACCAACTTTGCAATCTAGCGCATTAGCCCACAGTGCCACACCAGGACTCTCAAGTGTACATAGGACACTAAAAACAATGATGAAACTATTGAAGACCGATATCAACCTTTTTAGCCTTAAATTTATCAAGCATGCAATCAAGATTAATTGATAATTACTGGTGACTGGCATGCAAAAGATGGAAACAAAGAGGAATGACCAGTAGTTGAAAATCTAAACTTGATGATAGAAATAATACTGAAGGAGTTGTGGGGTGACATAAAAAAAATACATAAAGAAAGGACTAGGTCATTAAAAAGAATAGGAAAGACAGAAAAAAACATAGTAGATGTCACAAGAGGATTTAGATCTTGCTCTTGAACATAGAAAAGATAATGTGTTTTGAAGAAAAAATGAAATAAAGCTTTTATTTCATACAGAAAATTTCAAAGGGCAGCACAAGAAGACAAAGTAAAGTATTTTAATAAGATGTGCAAACACATGAAGTTAGAAATCTAAACAGAAGAACACACACAGTTTTTCTAAAGTTAAAAGAACTGAAGTATGGAAAGGAAAGAGACCCAGGATAAGCAAAGCACTGCTTAAGAATAAAAATAAGGTTGGAGGCCTGTCACTTCCCAACTTCAAAATTTACTACATGGGTACAGCTTGGTACTGGCACAATGAAAACAGCTTGATACTGGCACAGTGAAAGGTAAAGATCAATGGAACAGAATAGAGAATCCAGAAATTAACGCATCTACGTACAGCCATCTGATTTTTGAGAGAACACCTAAATATATCACATGGGGAGGTGCTAGTCTCTTCAACAGATGGGGCTGGCAGAACTGGAAACTGATATGCAAAAGACTGAAACAAGACCTTCACCTCACACCTTATACAAAAACCAAATCATAGATGAAAGACCTAAATGTGAATCCCAGAATTATGAAGGTCGTCAATGAAATAATCGGGACAAATGTGAGGGCACTAATTCTGGGAATACACAGACTACAAAGCATTTTGAAAACCACACAAACAAAAATAGATAAAATAAATGAGTGGGACATACTAAAAATTAAACACTTATGTGCATCAAAAGACTTCACCAGAAGAGTAAAAAGGGAACCCACAGAATGGGAAAAAATCTTTTGCAATGACACATCAGACAA
>NW_006408549.1:24154451-24162537 GCF_000296735.1 Chrysochloris asiatica
TTGCCCAGGAAACATCAAGGCAAGTGGTCGGGTCCCCTCAGTGCAAACCCCTTTCCAAGAATAAGGCTCAATGGGAATACACACTCTGATTGGTGACCACGCTTGTAACCGATAAGGGGAAGTGAGGGAAAAACAGCAATGAAGCTGCAAGATAAGCCCTATAATGTGGAGAGGGAAGTGTTCAGCTGATAAAAAGAGAGGGCATATGCACAAGAACACCCACACTTGCAGATAATGCCCACTTGACCTGGCTTCAATGACTGGATGATCAAAGCTCAACCAGAAGAAGAAAGAAGAGGAAAAAAAGAATAATCTGATACAATTTGATGAACTTGACCTACACCTATGGATGCAGTAGCTCAAAAGAGGGAACAAATCCTTACAGCAAGAATCATTCCCACCCCCTCCACACACAGAGTAGACAGGGATAGGCAACTTAGACATTGGCTACAAAGGCAAGAAATGACTGACTTACAAGCTTTCAGGAGGGAACCTAGAGCCAGGGGGCCTGGAGGAAGGTAGACTCTCCAGTGAGTAGTATCCAATCTGTCTAGGCAGAGCTGATGAAATGCAGATGGGTCTTTTGTGATACAACAGTGAATAATTGTTATCAGGACAGATTGTAAGGGTTGGAAATGTAAAGGTCGACGTTTTATAGCAAGGAAGGGAGTGATTAACTTTCCAGTCTAGGAGCGGAGGTCACTAGGACCATCAATGGAGAAGAGCCAAGAGGGGGATCCTACCCAGAGAAGCAGTGATGCCTGAGATGGAGGCAGAGACGATGATGAGGAGCGATGGAACAGCTGGGGACTTTAGATCCAGAGAGGGGGGGCAGGCTTGCATGGAGGGGATTGTAACCATGGCAATGAAATGATATCCGATAGAATGAATGTAATGAATGTAAAACTAATGTTCTCCCATGTAAACTATCATATAATTCACAATAAAACATAAAAAAAAAAAAAAACCTGAAGAAAAATTTAAAGCCCCATCTTGATATACTGAAGCTTCTGGTATGGCTCAGTAGGTTAAGAATTGGACTGCTAACTGCAAGGTTGTTGGTTCAAACCCACACAGTTCTTCTCAGAAACCTTACACAGGCTCTCTATGAGCCAGAACCAACTCAACAGCACACAATAACAGCAAGGAAAGAATACTGAATGATGCAGAAAGTCTCAAAAGAAGATGAAGGAATACAAAATCACTGTACCAAAAAGAACTGTCGATGCCCAACCATTTCAAGACACAGCATATGATCAAGAACTGATGGTATTGAGGGCTGAAGCTCAAGCTGTACTAAAGACATTCCTGTCAACAAGGTTCTAGAAATTGATGGAATCCAAATTGGAATCTTTCAACACACTGATGCAAAACAAATGGTGCTCACTCCTCTATGCCAAGAAATTTGGAAGACAGCTACCTGACCAACATAGGAAAAGATACATGTCTGTACCCATTCCAAAGAAAAATGACCGTAAAAAGTATCAAACACTATATCAGTAATACCACACATGGGATTTTTCCTAAAAATAATTTAAAATTGGTTGCAGCAGCACATTCACTACAAGGAGTTGCTAGAAGAGGAAAGAATGAGGGATATCACTGCTAATGTCAGACAGATCATGGCTGAAAGCAGAAAACACCAGAAAGATATTTACTTGTGCTTTATTGACTAAGTAAGTGCCTTTGACCATGTTGATAATAACAAATTATGGATAAAATTGTGAAGAGTGAGTATTCTATTACACTTAATTGTGCTCATGAGGAACTTGTATGTGATTGAAGAGTCAGCATTAAAACAGAACAAGGGAATACCGATTGATTTAAAATAAGGATAGGTGTTTTGAAGAAGTACTACTCGGATCGCTTCTTGGAAGTGGCCCTGGAGATGGACATCGTGCTTGGTAACATGGAGGGTCAAGAAAAAAGAAAAGGCTATCTCAATGTGTTGGATTGACCCACTGGCAACAACAAGGTCTCAAGCATAACAAAAATTATGAGGATGGCAGAGGATCAGTGTTCCATCATTATTAGTTGGAACTGGTTCAAAGGCACTTAACAACATCAACAAAGTTGAGTAAGATACTTTCTGCTTCAGATAGCAGTATGTATGTTCATGGTGTAGTATGAGACAGATATTTACCAAAAAAGAAAGAATATAACAGTAAAATAAAGGATCAATGCAAAATAACATATTAAAAGGATTCAAAGGAAGTCATCCCAGGCATCTGGGAATTTCAACAAAAATGTCTGGGTTTTATATTAAATTATATGAATTTCTAAAATCCTTCATTTGTTAGTAACATTCACTCATTTTTACTGAGGTGACATGCACAAACAAAAATCTGTGAAGTTTTAAATTTGATGGTGAGTTTGTGGTTTTGTTAAGTACCATTGAGTCATTCCAACTCATAGTGACCTTATGCCCCACAGAACAAAGCAGTGCCAGATCCTGTGCCATCCTCAGAATTGTGGCTACATTTGAGTCCATTGCTGCTGCCACTGTGCCAATCCATCTAGTTGTGGGTCTTCCTCTTTTTCCCCGGTCCTCCACTTTGCCAAGTATGATGTCCTTCTCCAGGGACTAGTCCCTGCTGACAATATGTCAGAAGTATGAGAGACGAAGTCTGGCCATCCTGACTTCCAGGGAGCATTCTGGTTGTGCTTCTTTCAAAACAGGTTTGTTTGGTTTTCTGGCAGTACATGTTGTTGTTGTTATTAAGTACCGTGGAGTCGGTTCCGACTCATAGCGACCCTGTACAGGGTTTCTGAGGCTGTAAATCTTTACGGGAGCAGAACGCCTCATCTTTCTCCTACAGAACAGCTGGTAGTTTCGAACTGCTGACCTTGCGGTTCACAGCCCGATTCATAACCACTACGCTACCAGAGCCCCTTCTGGCAGTACATAGTACTTTTAATATTCTCCTCCAACACCATCAATGAAATGCATCAATTCTTCTACAGTTTTCTTTATTTATTGTCCAAGTTTCACATGTATATAAGGCTATTGAAAATACCATGGTTTTGGTCAAGCAACACCTTAATCCTCAAATTAATTTCTTTGCTATTAAATGCTTTAGAGATCTTTCTGATCCTGCAAAGAATTACAGCCTGGGAAACCCTATATAGGGTTGCTATTTTGAGTTGGAACTGACTGGAAAGCACAGTATTTAACAAGTTTATTTTGTTCTTTCTAGTATTGCATATAAGTGTGATTACACATTATGCATTGTATCTCACTGGTTTCTTTTAGTGAGCATAACTACTTGGGATTCATCCACATGGCCATATGCATGAGCTAATTCTTTTTAACTGTAGATTAGCATTCTACTGTATGTATATGACTATTCTTTTGTGTTATAGCTTTGTCCTTTTATTATCAACCATCTTTGTCTATAGACTTTAAATGTGAGCCAGTAGGCAGCATTTCTTTATTCTTTCATTTTTGTCTGTTCTCTTAATATCTTATTTTGAAAAAAAAAAAAAATTGTGAATTGACTGAAGGTTTACAGACAAAATCTTCAGCTTTACATTCATTCAACAAATCATCTCAATGATTATAATCCCCTCCATGCAACTACAGTTATCCTGCTTCCTCCCTGTGGTCCCATTCCACCCACCTTCCCATCCCTTCTCAACTTTGGCCTTAGGTAAATGTTGTCCTTCATGTTTTGAAGGATTGACCATACCGTGGTGAGCGTACCTAATTACTGTTATTTCCTCCTATATAAATCTATCATCTGTTTGGCTGAAAATGGGACCAAGAGGGTAAGCTTTTTTCAGACCTGCATTGTGATCAAGGGCCATACTCTCAGGTTCCTCCAGTCTATTTCTGACCAGTAAGCCCGATCTTTTAAAAATAATTTTGAGTTTTGTTTAACATTTTCACTCATTCTATCGGAGACGTTTCTAATGTGATCCCTTTCAGAAAAGTTGGTATTGGTAGCCAGGCATCATCTCTTTCTTCTAGTCTTAACATTTGACTTTTAATTGGGTTATTTAGACCATTATCTGTTAATGTAAATGTCAGTATTGCTTGATGTAGAAAGGTTTTTTCTTTTTGCTTTCTGTTTTTGCCTAATTATTATTATTATTTTTTTCTTTATCAGTGTTTCCTTACTGCCTCTTTTTGGATTAGTTAATTTTTTAAATAATTTAATTTTAAGCGTTGGGATTTTATAGTTAAAACTCACTAAATTCATATAAAATTCACACAAAAGCTCTCCATTTTATATGAGTTTAGGGTTTGCGCTAACAATTTCAAAATACAACAATAATATTTTACTATTTACTGATAGTTAAATTGTTATAGTTAAACATCACAAATTTTGTAACCCTATAGACTCTTTTTGTCCTGTCTCCAACCATTCTTTATGGCACAGTTGGCATGTAAATACAATCTGTATTTATTATTATCTCAACAGGTTACAGTATTAAGTATTGCTTTTAAACAGCCCTACTATGTATTTTTCTAAACATTTTTTGTGTGAATTAAGTGAAAGTTTACATGGGGGAACTTAAGTTTACATTCGTTATTTCATTACAATGATTACAATCTTCTTGGTGCATCATCATTCAACAGTATTGCTTCTATTCCCTCTATGTTTTTTGGGGGGAGGCGGTGGATGTACACAAAAACACTCAGGGATATATAATCATTTGAACAACCAAAGGGCACATTCTGCAAGCCTGCCTCCTGGCCACCAGCACACAGCCTTTCTCTTTCCATGAGTCTGGAGTCCTCAGCTGCTCTATTTCTCAATGTTTTCATCTCTTTCCATCTGTGGTGTCATTGCTTCTCTAGATAGGGTCCCACATTCTGCTCATGCTCTTCTCCTTTGATGGTCCTAGGGTCCTTTGTTCCTAGAATAGTCATATATACTTTTAAGGAAGCCTTAAAGGAGCTCTGGTAGCATAGTGGTTACGAATCGGGCTGCTAACCTCAAGGTCGGTAGTTCGAAACCAGCAGTTCCACGGGAGAAAGATGAGGCATTCCACTCCTGTAAAGATTTACAGCCTCAGAAACTTTGCATAGGGTCACTATGTGTCAGACCCGACACCACGGTACTTAACAACAACAAAAACAACACAATAACACTGGAGTCCTGGTGTAGCAGTGGCGGGTTAATGCGCTGGACTGCAAGGTTGATTTGCACTTCAAGGTCAGTGGTTCAAGCACACCAGCTGCTCCTCGGAAAGCCTATACAGGGTCACTATGAATCAGAACAAACTCGACAGCACTTAACGACAACAACAGGGACACTGTGATGACTTCGGGTGTGGTGCTATGGGGTAAAGCACTGGGCCGTTTAGTTTGAACCACAAGGTCAGTGGTTCAAACTCACCAGGTACTCCTTGGAAACCCTATACAGAGTCTCTATGAGTCTGAACTGACTTGATGGCACTTAAGAGCAATAACAACAGTGGCACTGTGTAAGTTATATGTTGGGTTGCTTACTCTAAGGTCTGTGGTTCAAATCCAACTGTCACTCTAAAGAAGAAAGATGAGGTAGTCTCTTTGGTAAAGAGTCACAGTCTCAGAAACCTTAAGAAGCCAGTTCTATTCTTTGCTATAGGCTCTGATCACTATGAGTTCTTAAAAGACTGATAACCTTTTGATTTTCCTTTCCCTAAATAAATATCCTTATTTTTTTTATTCTTTATGTATCATACAATGTTAGTTTATGCTGAATATATGTTGTGGATACATAGGATTCTGTTACTGTCCCAAATAATGATTTATCTACAAGGTTGAGTAAAATATTATTCACATTCTGGTTATATTAAAACACACACCCATGTCCATAGCTGTGAATGATTCTGTTAAATAGATGAGTGAAAGTGGATGATGTGACAAATCATTTGCAAATCAGTCATGGCTCTGCCTATGAAATAATCCATGACAGAGATGGGTTTCAAAAAGTTTGCTTGAACTAGGGGCCAAAATGACTCACAGAAGAGCATAAAGAGAAGCATTTGGACATCTGCAAACAAAATTTGGACCAATACTCGAAGGAAGGTAAAAGTGTCTTTAAAAAAATAATCATTATGGTGAGGAGACATGGGTTCATCACTACAAGCCTGAGAGTAAACTGCAGAGTATGGAATGGAAACATCTTCAATAGCTGACCAAGAAAACATTCAAAAGTCAACCATCAGCTGGAAAATTGATGCTACAATTTCATGGTATTTCAAAGGCCAGTATTGGAACAGTATCAGGAAAAAGGTTCAATAATCAACAATGCTCATTACAATGAGATGCTCAGTGAAGAACTGCATCCTAAACTGTATTAAATGCAGAGGACTGCTATCCAAAGGCTTTGTGATCTTGCATGACAATGCATATCTGCACACCTCTGCCAAACTATGGAAACTGCAAAAACTTCATTTGGAGGCATGAAAACATCCTCCCTATGGTCTTGATCTTGTTCCATCAGACTTTCACCATTTTGGTTTCCTAAAAGCAGCCCTTCAAGGATCAAGACAGTGGTGCATACTTGGCTCATAGCTCAGCCTAAAACACCTTTTAATAAGGGGATATAAAAGCTTATTGACAGATGGATAAAGTGTATTGAAAAGCAAGATCATGTCAAAATATGGTGTTTTTTTCTTTTCTAAAAGTTGATTAAGATAAATTCTACACACAGATTGCAAATAATTTTTGATTCACTAGTATTTTTGTAGGTGATTACCTACATTACATTCAAATTGCAGACTGTGCCCAGTTTCCACTGCAGATCATAGTTCAGACTGCTTTTAATTTACTTGAGATATGTGTGGTTCAGGGTCGACCTAAAAATTGGACAAACTTTATATAGATAATTCAGCATTTTCTTTTGCTGACACTTCCAGACAACTTCCTTCACTCTCAGATGGACCCAAGATTCTCTGAAAAGAAAGATGGGAGCTCTTTTTATGAAGTTTTAGTTACCATATGCGATAACCACTGTGAATCTACCTTCCTCCAGGATAAATGATAAAAAATATGGGGACCTTAAAAGATATTAAAAATGGCGTCTCTAGATAGTGGTATGACCCGAACTATCTTTAAGGAAGTGTGTAGTAGTAGTAATGTAGTGAACTGATTGATGTAAAAGTAGGCTATTACCAGAAAGTCTGGGCAGAATTAATCCAGTAGTCTCAAAATTAAGGAAAAAGAAATAAAGTAAAAAAATGACTGAAAAGGCCCCATCCAGAACTTTCTGAGGTGTGACATTCCCACTAGAAATGACAAGCAGACCAGCCTGGAACAGCTAGAGTGACAGAAGATTCATCTTCAAAGAAATATCATCAAGAAAAACACACAACAAAAATGGCAGTATGACTAGTTACTACAAGAATAAACAAGTTGTTTGCTGGGAAGTCATGAAGGCAAGCAATCAAGTTTCTTCACGACAAACCCCCCTTTAAGACTGCAATTCAAAGGGAACACATGAGCAGTCATGTAAGCTTGCTGACAACCACATTGGTCTACTGGTGAGTGGAAGAAGGGGAAAAACAGCAATGAAGAAATGGGCTGAATTCAGCCACATTCCATTGACCTGGAGATGAGAGAAAGAAGAGAAAGGGGTGGTTGCTCCAAACTGTGGTGAGACCTGAGGACACCTTAACCATGGACAAGGACATAGCCACAGAGAGCTAGAGCTGACAGTGAAGTATCCAGCTGATATGAAGTGAGGGGAGATGCACAAGAACACCCAAACTTGCAGATAGTACCCATTTGACCTAGCTTTGATGGCTTGATAATCAGAACTCAACTAGAGGAAAATTAAAAACAAAACGATTTTTTTCATAAAGGAAATAAGGGTGAATCACTACAGTTTGAGGAACTTGACCTATACTCATGAAGGTAGTAACTTTAAACACCCACAGAGAGGGAAGGAGTCTTCACATCAAGTATCAATGTTATGCCCTCTGTACACAGGGTAGGTAGGGACAGACAACTTAGACATTGGCTACCTAAAATGAGGGGGTAATAAATGCATGAAGTGACTGGCTTTACAAAATTTCAAGAGGGAAAAGAACAAACAAGATGGCGGATCGGGTGGACGTACAGCAGAGAGCTCCGCCAACAACAACACAGAAT
>NW_006408549.1:24165737-24177904 GCF_000296735.1 Chrysochloris asiatica
TTCAGTAGTGAGTAATTGTTATCATGACTAATTGCAGCTGTCACAATTGTATCAGTAGAAGTTTTGTAACAAACACACATGGGGGAGTAGTTAATCTCACAGTCCAGAAACAAAGGACTCTAGGACCATCAACAGAGAAGAGCACAAATGGAATGTGAGACCTTAACCAGAGAAGCAGTGACACAGAGATGGAGGCTGAGATGGAGACAAGGAGAAGAGGGAGCAGTTGAGGACTCTAGATTCATGGGAAGAAAGGGACTAAGAGCTGGTAGCCAGGAGGAAGACTTGCAGAATGTGCCCTTTTGGTGGTGTAAATTCTTATATATGCCTGAGTGTTATTTATTTCTTTGTTTTTAAAAGAGTTAAGGTGAATAGAGAGAAATACTGTTAACTGATGGTACATGAAGGGGATTATAATTATTGTAATGAAACAAGGTGGATGTTTTGTTGAATGTAAAACTGATGATCTGCCCTGTAAACTTTCACTCAATTCACACTAAAAACTTTAAAAATAAAAATAAAATGACTGTATAGGATGTGGTAGATATGAGAGTGTTAACCATTATTCATTGGCATTCTTTTAGCTCATGAAGGTAATATAAAATTTTACCACCATTTGTATATACAATCTGTAATAATAACACTTGCCTTTATTAGTATGGGAAATAGGAGTGACTGATACAATTTTCATATTACAGTTTGAGTAGAAACAAATAGAGATAATGACACTAATTGAAAAATAGGAAGCAAGAGAAAGGACTAACTTATTCTAAACCTTTGTTTTGTTCTCTTCCGAGTGTCCATTCCATTCAATATGGATCTTCCAATTGTTTTTCAGTTGCTTAAGAATATCATGCCTTTTCATATTCCCTCCTTAAGAAAATTTATTTTTAAGGCTGAGAAGACAATAGACTAAGCTTTCTGATCTTTGAACAATAATGTAAATAAAACCATTAGGGAACATTTAATTGTGCTATTAGTTAAAATTAGTTATGTTTTATTATTATGCTTAGTTCTTCAGCAATAATTATACAATAGATCATTATTATTATTGATTAAAATAAGATTTAATTAGTTAAAAAAAGCTTAGTCAAAATAATCCTGGGTTGTTTTTTTTTTTTAAATAATAAAGGATTGACTAAAGCTAAATTATTAGAACAAGATAATCAAATATAAATTAAAATAGCATTGATATCATGTTTTCCAGAGCAAGTACCTTATGGACTTATATTCATTAGTATAAAAACTGTTAGATATATAGTCTCAACAAATATATCTTCATCCCAATATAATAAGTAGTATTTTATATTTTAGAAATAATATGTCAAATACAAGAGTTACTGGCAATTTTGCTGCTCCTAATTTTCTAATGTATTATGACTAGGAGAGATTTACAATTATTTTTCATGTCTAAACTTAGAAATCTAATCCTTCTTTTATTTCTGCATCAAAAAACATTTTGTTTTACTCAAGATTCAAACATGTTCTTTCTCAAAAAAATGTCTCTGAGCTAGAACTACTGTAGTTATAGTTCTTGTAGTGTATCCTTTTAAAAATAACTCTGTAAAATATATGGCGAAATTATAAATTTCAATGGAAATCTTATTTTATGTCTCCTATTACTAGAGAGAAAATGTGAGCATCACAGTCAACATGCACTTTTGATTACATAATCATTATTTAACTAGTATATAAACACATCCAATTATTCTGGTTTTGTTTTTAATTCCATGAATGAAATAAGTATCCCTTAAAAAACTATTTTAACTAGAAACCTCTATAACAGCCTTAAGATGTTTCACCAGCTCTGTATGTGACTTTAATCTTAATGTGAAGTTGTGGTTGTGTGTTGCTATTAAGAATATATACATATAAATATGTAAAGCATATTGGTATTTTGGGTAATGTTGATCTGAATTCAAATTTTACTAGGATCTACAGTATAAATTGTTTGCCATACTGTGGTATGTTATGAGTTGTTGTGATCCTGAAAGCTATACCACCTGTATTTTAAATACCAGCAGGGTCACCCATGGTGGACATGTTTCAGATGAGCTTCCAGATGATAACAGACTAGGAAGAAGGAGTGACGAACTACTTCTGAATATTTAGTCACTGAAAACCTTATGAATAGCAGAGAAACACTGTCAGATATAGTGACGGAAAATGAACACTTCAAATTGTAAAGCACTCAAAATGCAACTGGGAAAGAGCTGCCTCCTCAAAGAAGAGTTGACCATGATGACGCGAATGGAGTAAAGCCTGTGGGAGAAAAGCCAGCAGGACCTTCATTTGCTGATGGGGCACAACTCAAAATGAAGAGAAACAGCTGTAAACATCCATTGAAAATCAGAACATGGAATGTATGAAGTATGAATCTGGGAAAATTGGAAGTTGTCAAAAATAATATGAAACTCATAAACATCAATATCTTAGGCATTGTTGAGCTGAAATGGACTGGTATTGGCCATTTTGAATCTCATGACCACATGGTTTACTATGCCAGAAATGACAAGTTGAAGAGGAATGGTGTTGCATTCATTGTCAAAAAGAACATATCTGGGTCAGTTATGAGGTACAATGCTGTCTGTGATAAGATAATATCCATGCAGCCAGTTAATACCACTATTATTCAAATTTATGCACCAACCACTAAAGCCAGTGAGGATGAAACAGAAGAATTCTACCAACTTCTTCAATATAAAATTGATCAAACATGCAATCAACATGTATTGATCATTACTGGTGTTTGGAATGCAAAGGTTGGGAGCAAAGATGAAGGATCAGTAGTTGGTGATAGAAATGATGCTGAAGAACACATCTAGAATTCTGCTAAATCAAAGATTTGTTCATTTTAAATACCTTTGTTAGACAGCATAAGAGAAGACTATACTCATGGACCTCACCAGATGGAATACATAGAAATCAAATTGGCTACATCTTTGGAAAGAGAAGATGGAAAGGCTCCATATCATCTGTGAAACCAAGGCCAGTGGCAGACTGTGAAACAGACCATCAATTACTCCTATGCAAATTCAAACTGAAACTGAAGAAAATGAAAACAAGTCCACAAGAGCCAAAATATGACCATGACTATATCTCACCTGAGTTTAGAGATCATCTGAAGAACAGATTTGATACATTAAATACTAAAGACCAAAGACCAGAAGAGTTGTAGGATGACATCAAGAACATCATACAGGAAGAAAGCAAAAAGTCATTAAGAATACAAGGAAGAAGTAAAAGATCAAAATGGATGTCAGAAGAGGCACTGAAACTTGCTCTCCATGGTAGAGATGCTAAAGCAAATGGAAGAAATGAGGAGGTCCAAGAGCTGAAGAGAAAATTTCAAAGATCAACTTGAGAAGATAAATCCAAATATTATAACAAAATATGCAAAGATCTGGAATCAAAAAACCCAAAAGTAAAAATATGCTCAGCATTTCTCAAGCTGGGGGAACTGAAGAAAAAATCCAAGCCTCAACTTTTGTTATTTAAAGATTCAGTGGGCAAATTACTGAATGATGCAGAAAGCATCAAGAAAAGATGGAAGGAATACACAGAGTCACTATACCAAAAGGAAATGGTTAATATTCAACCATTTCAAGAGGTAGCATATGATCGAGTGCCAATGATACTGAAGGAGGGAGTCAAGGGTGCATTGATGGAATTGGCATAAAATAAGGCACCAGGAATTGGTGGAATAAAAATTGAAATCTTTCAAGAAAGTGAGGTAGCAAAAGAGGCACTCACTCATCTCTGCCAAGAAATATGGAAGACAACTATCTGGCCGACTCATTAGAAGAGATCCATATTTGTGCCCATTCCAAAGGGAGGTGACCAAACAGAATGTAGAAATCATAGGACAGTCTCTTTGATATCCCATGCAAGTAAAGTTTTACTGAAGGTAATACAGAAACAGCTGCAAACATATATTGATAGAGAACTTCCAGAGGTTCAAGCCTGATTCAGAAGAGGCCGTGTAATGCAGGATCTCCTTGCTGATGTCCGATGGATCTTGGCTGAAAGCAGAGAATATCAGAAAGATGTTTACCTGTGCTTTATTGACTTTATTGACTATGCAAAGGCTTTCGATTGTGTGGATCATGACAAGCTATGGACAACGTTGTGAATTGTGCTCAAGAGGAATCTGTATCTGGACCATGAGGCAGTTGTTTGAAAAGAATATGGGAAAACTGGTTTAAAATTATAAATGTGTAACAAGGTTGTATTCTTTCGCAATACTTATTCAACCTGTATGCAGAGCAAATAATCTGAGAGGTTGGCTTATATGAAGGAAAATGTGGCATCAGGATTAGGATGACTCATTAATAACCTGCGATATTCAGATGATACAACTTTGCTTGCTGAAAGTGAAGAGGACTTGAAACATTTACTGATGAAGATCAAAGAGCACAGTCTTCGGTATGGATTACATCTCAACATTAAGAAAACAAAAATCCTCACCACTGGACCAATGAACAACATTCTTATCAATGGAGGAAAGATTGAAGTTGTCAAGGACTGCATTCTTCTTGGATCAACTATCAACACTCATGGAAGCAGCAGTCAAGAAATCAAATGACTATTGCATTAGGCAAATCTGCTGCCCAAGACCTTTTTAAAGTATTGAAGAGCAAAGATGTCAGTTTGAGGACTAAGGTGTGCCTGACCCAAGCCATGGCATTTTCAGCAGCCTCATATGCATGCAAAAGCTGGGCAGTGAATAAGGAAGACTGTAGAAGAATTGACGCCTTTCAGTTATAGTGTTGGAGGAGAATATTGAAAGTGCCATGGGCTGCCAAAAGAACCAATAGATCCATTTTGAAGGAAGTGCAGCCATAGTGCTTCTTGGAGGCCAAAATGTCCAAACTTTGTCTCTCATAGTTTGGACAAATTGTCAGGAGGGACCAGTCACTGGAGAAGGATATCATATTTGGTAAGGTGGAGGGTCAGAGAAAAAGAGGAAGACCACCAACCAGATGGATTGTCCAAGTGGCAGCATCAATGGACTCAAGCGTGGCAACAGTAGTGAGGTTGGTCCAGGATGGGGCACTGTTTCACTCTGCTGTGCATAGGGTCACTATGAGTCTGTACCTACTTGATGTCACCTAACAACAACAACAGTACAATCGCCGAGATTATATTAGGTTAAACTGTCAATCTGCTAGTAAGTATATTCTATTCTAGTAAATGTACTATAAAGAACCTGTTTTTTTTTTTAATTTCCACTGCCTAGTGTGGTGCTGTGGGTTAATGCATCAGACTGCAAACCAATTTGACCTGCTAGGTCGGCAGTTCAAGCTAACCAGGTGCTACTTGGAAACCCTGTACAGGGTCACTATGGGTCAGAACTGACTCGATGGCACTTAACAACAACAACAACAACAATGATATGGTAACACTTAATCTTGTCTTCTGTCATCCTTTCTCTGTTCTCAAAAGCTCTCCAGAGACATCAGTCTTCTGTGCTATATTTACTTCTTTTAACAGTGTTAATTAATTCTTTTTAAATGAACAAATATAACAAAATATTATTTTCTGTTATCTTTATCTTTCCCACTGGACTTCAGGTTTCCCTCAACAATCAAAACAACTGTTGTTGCTAGGAGCCAACAATTCAGGCTGACTCATGGTGACTCTTTGCACAACAGAACAAAACACTGCCTGGTCCTGCACCAACCTCACAAGCTGTTTTGGAAGAAGTGCAGCCAGAGTACTCCTTGGAGGCATTTTTAATATTCTCCCCCAACACCAAAACTCAAAAGCATCAATTCTTCAACGGTCTTCCTTATTCACTGTCCAGCTTTCTCATGCATATGAGGTTTCTACACTTGAGCTCAGTGCTGCTGCCACTGTGCCAGTCCATCTCCTTGAGGGTCTTCCTCTTTTCCTCTGACCCTCCACTTTACCAAACATGATATCCTTCTCCAGGGACTGGTCCTTTCTGATAATATGTTCAAGGTATGAGAGTCAAAGTCTGTCCCTCCTGGCTTCTAAAGAGCATTCTGGTTGTACTTCTTCCAACACAGATTGGTTTGTTCTTTTGACAGTCTGTGATACTTTTAATATTCTCCTCTAACACATAATTCAAATGCATCAATTCTTCTACAGTCTGCCTTATTCACTGTCTGACTTTGACATGCATATGATGCTATTGAAAATCCCCTGGCTTGAGTCAGCACATTTTAGTCCTCAAACTGACAACTTTGCCCTTCAAAAACGGGACTGGTACCTCAGAATTGCCCAATGCAATATCATTTGATTTCTTGACTGCTGCTTCCATGAGCATTGATGGTTGATTTGAACAAAATGAAGTTTTTGACAACTTCAGTCTTTTCCCCTTTTATCTTGATGTCATTTGTTGCTCTTCATTGTTGTTGTTAAGTGTTGTTGAGTCAGTTATGACCCATAGTGACCCTGGTCAGCGTTTCTGATGAGCAGCTGTTGAGTTTGAACCACTGACCTTACAGTTCAAAACCACTTTGCAGTTAACAAAAACAATAACATACACATATAAACATTTCTATGCCAAGAAATTTGCCTCAATTTTTTCAAACAATATGTTCATAGAGTGATTCTACATGTATTGAGTTATATCCATTATTTATGTGAGCCATTTCATTTATTTTGAAAGGACATATTTCTGCTTGCTGGTACATTTTCAGTAATCCATTTATAACTATTATTGAGGTTTTACAAGTTATAGATTTTATGCATGAAACTGACCTTATTTAGCCCGTTCAATAACAACTAGAATCATTTCTTAAAGGCTATTTACCTTAGGAAAATAATCCTTCTAGAAATTTTATTCTTCCTTATGTGTAATCATTTTGTATTTGGTCTGTTTTCTTTGAAGTAAGACCCTCTCAGCTGTCTAAAGCATTTATGAATAGCCTCCTTCTCAGTTATCATATAGCTTAGCTTTAATGCTTGATATAGTCTCATCTACTTTTGATCAGTCTTCCCCTGTAGTGATGAAACTATTATTTGCCTGTGTTTAACAGCTTTTTTATTTTGCCAGCCCTTTTTCTGAAGTAATTTAAAAGCCTCCAATGAGAAATGCATAAAGTCACAGGGTTAATATGGTAGTACAGTGAGCTCAAAATACAAATAACCTTATTTGAGATTGACCAAAATATTTATAATACTCTAAACCTAAATCTCTATCATTATCCAGAATGTAGACTTAAGTAGGTAGTTTATTTGACTGTTAAGATCCTTATATAGCGCTAGCAATCCGTGAATGAATGGTTTATGGTATTGTAAAGAATTGGGGTAGGGCAAAAATGGAAACTGATGATGTTTCTATCAATGCTACCTAAACTGAGATACAGGGAAGACCTTTTGACATTTGCTGAGGTCAGCACATTCTAAATATGTTTGGTAAAATGTGTCTCTTATCATTTTTCTATGGGATATTACATATGAAACTTTTCCTGTAGCTAGTTTATGTAAACATTGAAATTATTTGTGATGATAATATTCTTGTAGACATATGCAGAGCACTCAACTCAACAACAACACAAGATACATCCTTTTGCAGTGCACATGGAACATTCTCCAGAATAGACAATATATTAGGCCAAATGCAAACCTAAATACATTAAAAAATATAAAAAAAAATACAAAGCATCTTCTCTTATCACAAAATTATAAAATTATAAATCAATAATCAGAAGATCAAGAAAAAAATCAAATACATGGAAATTGAGGAACACCATGCTTAAATGTCATTGAATAATGTTGTTTGTTGTTGTTAAGTGCCGTTGAGTCGGTTCCGACCCATAGCGACCCTGTACAGGGTTTCTACGGGAGTAGAAAGCCTCATCTTTCTCCCGTGGAGCAGCTGGTAGTTTAGAACCGCTGACCTTAAGGTTCGCAGCCCAATTCGTATAATAGAACAAATAAAATAAAATACGACAAAACAATATTTTTACTGAAATGAATATGAAAATACAACCTACTTCTGAAACCTTTGGGACACAGCAAAATCAGTTCTCAAAGGGCACTTTATAACAATAAACTCACACATACAAAAAGAAGAAAGAAGCAAAATCAACACCTTAATTCAACACATCCAACTTCAAAAAAGAACAACAAAATAAGCCTACATGGAGAAAAGAAAAAGTAAAAGTCAGAGCAGAAATAAATAGGCAGAAAATAGAAAAACAGTAAAATCAACTAGAATCAAAGAACTAGGTTTTTTGAAAGGATAAATACAATCATCAAACCACTAGCATATCTAACAAAAGAAAAGAATGACCAAGTGTGCAAATAACATGATTAAGAAATGCTATGGTTGGAGTTACAACAGAACCAACACTCATAACTAGGATAATAACTGAATACTACAAAGAACTGTTCTCCAAAAATTTTGAAAATCTAGAAGAAATGTACACATTTCAAGAAACATAGACCCTACCTAACTAACACAGCTGGAAGTAGGAAACATTAACAGATCTATAACAAATGAAAAAATATTGATCAAGTCATTAAAACTTTCAACAACAAAAAAGTCCAAACCTGGATGGCTTTACTGGTGAATTCTACAAAGTATTCAGGGAAAAGTTGACACCAATTCTCCTCAAATTAGAAGAAGTGCAGCCAGAGTGCTCCTTGGAGGCCAAGATGGCTAAACTTCGTCTCTCATACTTTGGACATGTTGTCAGGAGGGAACAGTCGCTGGAGAAGGATGTCATGCTGGGTAAGATGGAGGGTCAGAGAAAAAGACGAAGATCCCCAACGAGATGGATCAGCCATGTGTCATCATTGATGGCGTCAAGTGTGGCAACGGTAGTGAGGTTGGCCCAGGATCAGACATTGTTTCGTTCTGCTGTGCATGGGGTCACTATGAGTCGGTTCCGACTCGATAGCACCTGACAACAACAACAATAGAAAAGAATGGAAAACTCCCAAATTCATTTTATGAAGCAAGTCCAACCCCTAACATCTTGAAAGATGGGAAGATAAAGATTCAAGAAGCTGAACATACCCCAGAAAAGATAGACCCCAAAAGAAAGTCACCAACACATATAATAATCAAGCTCTCCAAATTAAAAGACAAGGAAAGAATACTAAAAGTGGCCAGGGAGAAGAGAAATGTCACTTATAAAGGCAAGCAAATTAGATTAAGCTCTGACTATTCAGAACAAACCATGCAGGTAAAAAGGCAATGAGGAGACATATACATAACCCTACAAGAAAAAAAAACTGCCAACTCAGAATTGTCTATTCAGCAAAATTATCAATCAAATATGATGGTATGGTCAAGATATTCCAGGATAAACAGAATCTGAGTGATTTTATCAAAATCAACCCAGCACTTCAAAACATCCTAAAGGGAGTTCTTTGGACTGAAAACTAACAAGAACAGACAACAAACAGAGATTGACAGGCTTGGTAACACCACCTGGAACTCAGTCAACAGACAGCAGAGTCCAGAACAGAACAAGAGTACAACAATGAACCTAAAGAAGCTAGGAGGTCAACTGAAAATCAAAATTATATCAATGTCAAATAAGGAACAAACATAGCAACAGAGATCCAAGTAGTGAGGATGTCAGGTAAATTACAGGATACAATGGATTCTCTTAAATGGAGAGAAATGTAACGCCAAAGAAAGTTAACACTTCACAACTTACCATGAAAATGAACTTCCAAGCAGAACAAGCAATCATGAAAACTAAGAAGAAACTGACAAGAAACAGCAAAAAAACCACAAACACAACACAAAAAGGAATGCAGAACAATAGAACGAACAGCACTATTAAAAAAGTAACATAATGGCAGCAAATAATTCATACCAATCAATAATTACATTGAATTTTAATGGATTGAATGTACCAGTGAAGAGACAGAGAGTGGCAGAATGGATAAGAAAATAAGACCCTTCAATATGCTATCTGCAAGAGACACACCTTAAACACAAAGACAAAAACAGACTAAAAGTTAAAGGATGGAAAAAATTTTACCTAGCTAACTGCAACAATAAAAAAGCAGGAGTGGCAATACTAATCTCTGACAAAGTAACCTTTAAGATAAAAACCAGCATAAGAGACAAAGAAGGACACTATCTCATGATCAAAGGGACAATTGAGCAAGACAACATAACCATAATAAATATCTACACTCCCAGTGAAAGAGCACCAAGATACATGAAGCAAACATTACTAGAATTGAGGAAATAAATAGATAAATCTACAATTATACTGGGACATTTTAACACTCCACTTTCAAAAAGGGACAGAACAACTGAAAAGAAACTCAATAAAGTTACAGAGGAACTAAACAACACAATCAACCAACTTGACCTCATAGATATATACAGAGCATTCAATCCAACAACAGCACAATATACATTATTCTGCAGTATGCTTGGAACATTTTCCAGAATTGACCATGTGTTAGGTCACAATGCAAACTTCCATAAATTTACAAACATCAATATTCTACAGAGCATCTCCTCAGACCACAATGCTATAGAACTAGAAATCAACAATAAGAAGGCCAAGGAAATAAAATTGAATACATGGAAACTGAACAACTCCCTCCTGAAAAGTAACTGGGTAAAAGAAGAAATTAAATGTGAATTCACAAATTTCTTGGAAACAAACAACAATGAAAACACAACATACCAAAATCTTTGGGACAGAGAAAGCAGTGCTGAGAGGATTTATTGCGATAAATGCGCACATCCAAAAAGAGGAAAGAACCAAAATTAACACATTAACACAGCATCTCCAACAATTAGAAGCAGACCAGCTGAGGGAACCTACAGTCACAAACAGAAAGGTAATAATAAAGATAAGAGCAGAAATATATGAGATGGAAAACTGAAAAACTATAGAAAGAATCAAAAGGACATGAAGTTGGTTCTTTGAAAGGTGAATAAAATTGACAAACCATTGGCAAAACTAACAAAAGAAAAGAAGACACAAATAACTCGCATTGGAAACAACATGGGCAATGTCACAATGGAACCAAACGAAATCAAAAGGATAATAACAGAATACTATGAAGAGTTGTACTTCAAAAAATTTGAAACGTAAAAGATATGGATATATTTCTAGAAAAGCATGACCTACCTAAACTTACTCAGAATGAAGTAGAAAGCTTGAACAAACCCATAATAAAAGAAGAAATTGATCAGGTTATCAAAAAACTCTCAACCAAAAGAAGTCTAGGCCCAGATGGCTTAATGGATGAGTTCTACCAAACATTCAAGGAAGAACTGTCACCAATTCTACTCCAATTATTTGAGAATATAGGGGAGGATGGAAAACTCCCTAATACTTTTTATGAAGCAAGCATAACCCTCATACCAAAACCAGGGAAGGACATCACTAAAAAAGAAAACTATAGACCAATATCAAGCATGAACATAGACGCAAAAATTCTCACCAAAGTCCTATCCAACAGAATCCAACAGCACATCAAAAAAATAATACATCATGACCAAGTGGGTTTCATAAAAGGGATGCAAGGATGGTTCAACATTAGGAAAACAATCAACATAATCCACCATATAAATAAGAAAAGGGAAAAGAATCACATGATCATATCGATTGATGCAGAAAAGGCATTTGACAAAATCCAACAACCTGATAAAAACACTCAACAAAGTAGTAATTGAAGGGAAATTCCTCAACATAATCAAAACTTCACCAAAAGAGTGAAAAGGGAACCCACAGAATGGAAAAAAAAATTTTTTGCAATGACACATCAGATAAGGGACTCACTTCTAAAATATATAGGAAACTACAACACCTCTACAAGAAAAAGACAAATAACTGAATTAAAAAATGGGCACAGGACATGAACAGACACTTCATCAAGGAGGAGATGCGGGTAGCCAACAAACACAAGGAGAAATGTTCACGATCACCAGCCATCAGAGAAATGCAAATCAAAACAAAAGTGAGATATCATTTCATACCCCAATAACAGCAAAGATCAAAAAAGCAGAGGATAACAAATGCAGGTGAGGATGGGGAATGACTCAGACCCTCCTACATTGTTGGTGGGACTGCAAAATGGTCCAACCACTCTGGAAAGCAATATGGAACTTCCTCAGAAGGTTGGAAATAGAAATACCTTTGTTGTTGTTGTTGTCAGGTGCCATTGAGTCGGAACCAACTCATAGCGACCCCATGCACAGCAGAATG
>NW_006408549.1:24179533-24186326 GCF_000296735.1 Chrysochloris asiatica
CTAATGTCACATAATTCACAATAAAGCATTTAAAAAAAAAAAAAAAAAAAAGCAGTTGGGTTCCTTTACACTAAATAAGATAATTCCGAAAAGGAAACCAGGAAAACAATACCATGCATCATAGCCACCTAAAAGATGAAATACTTAGGTATAAACCTAACCAGAGAAACAGAATATCTATACCCCCCCAAAAAAAACTACAGAACATTACTAAAAGAGACTTGCAGAAAAGGAAGAACATGCCGTGCTCATGAATAAATAGGATGCTGTAAAATTGTGAAATGTCAATAATGCCCCAATCTATTTATAAATATAATGTAATTCCAATCCATATTCCAACATAATTCTTTAAATATATGGGAAAAAATGATGACTAACTTTATATGGAATGCAGAGACCTTCAAAAAACCAAGCACTGCTTAAGAAGAAGAACTAGGTTGGAAACCTCTCACTTCTGATCTAAAAATCTGCTACACAGCCACAGCAGTCCAAGCAGCCTAGCACTGGTACAACGAAAGACATAGATCAATGGAACCAAACTGAGAACCCAGAAGTAAATCCATCCAAAGACTGTTAGCTTGTCTCTGACAAAGGGCCCAAACACATTAAATAGCACTGAGTTATTCTGGTAAAACTGCAAATCCAGTTACAGAAGAATGAAACAAGATCCATTTCAACACTATATACATAAAGGAAATAAATGTGGATTAAAGACCTAAATGTAAATCCTAAACCTATAAAGATCATCAGTGGTAGAACTGGGATAAACTCGGAGGCTGTGATCATGGCGGATATACGCAATAAGACATAACTGAAAACACACCAACAGCAGAAGATAAGATAAATGAATGGGACCACTTAAAAATTAGACACTTAAGAGCATCAAAAAAATTTACCAAAAGACTAAAAAGAGAACGGATGGACTGGAGAATAAATTCTTGTAATGACTATCAGACAAGGGACTGCTGTACAAAATTTATAGAACTCTTCAACACTTCCACAAGAAGAAAATAATTATTTTAATTTAAAAAATGGGCAGAGGACATAAACAGATACTTCACCAAGGCAGCTAACAAACATATGAAGAAATGCTTGGGATCATTAGCTATTAGAGAGATTCACATTAAATCAACAATGAGATATAATCTTTTTGTTGTTGTAAGTGCTGTAGATTCGGTTTTGACTAATAGCAACGCTTTATAGGGTTTCCGAAGGAGCTCTGGTAGAGTAGTGGTTATGAATCAGGCTGCTAATCTCACGGGTCAGCAATTCGAAACTACTGGCTGTGCCGCGGGAGAAAGATGAAAGATGAGGCTTTCTGCTCCTGTAAAGATTTACAGCCTTGAAAACCCTGTACAGGGTCCCTATGAGTCGGAACCGACTCCACGGCCCGTAACAACAAATACGGTTTCCGAGGAGCTGCTGGTGAGTTTGAAATGCTGGCTTTGCGGTTCAAACTGACCTTGCGGAAAAGTGCAGTATCTTACAGCACCACACCAGGACTCATTAGTAGCAAAGTTCAAAAAATAGAAACCAACAAATTCTGACGAGTGGGTGGAGAGACTGGTGAGACTGTAAAATGGTGCGATTACAGTGTTAAATAGTATTGTGCTTTTTCAAAACATTGTAAATAGAAATACTGTATGAATCAGCAGTTTCTTTATTTGGTATATGTCCTTAAGAAGTAAGGGCCATGACATCAGTAGATATCTGTACAACTAAGTTCATTGCTGCAAAATTCACACTAGCAAAAAGATAGAGACAAACCTAAATGCTCATCAACAGACAAACAGCTTGTTGGGAAACCCTATAGAGGGTTGCTATTAGTCAAAACTGAATCTACAACACTTACAACAAGAAGAAGATTATGTCTCATTGTTGATTTAATGTGAATCTTTCTAATAGCTAATGATCTCAGATATTCTTTGAAATTCAGAGGGTAGGGGCCTTTGGAGAACTGAGAGAACAGTCAATGTGTTCTTCATATATTGAACACATTTTGAAGATTTGAAGCTGAACTCTTCAAGATTGAATGCTACTATGATGTATGTATGTTCTAAGGTTGGAAAATTATTGCATAAGTTTAATAGAAACTGAAAACACAGAAAAAATTCTAGAAAATAAAAGTGAAATATACAAATGTCAGAACTGTTAATTTACATGTAATGACTAGCTTTAAGCAGAAAAGGGAAGAAAGACACTGAGAAAATATTGTTTCATATTCATCTTTAATTTAAAAAAAGATTTAAAAATAAGCTTATAAATGTAAAGCTAACTTTCACTTAAGTTATTTAAATTGCAGGCTTCTTATATTCCATTTGTTTCACTTGCTTGTTTGTTTCTGGTGACTGGGCTATTGCAAGCATCTTCCAGGTAGGTTGCTAACAATAGTGGTGTCTTTAAAGGAATATGCAAGAAAGTAATCATAAACCTTTACTTATGGACACTCCAATAATTTATTCACAACCGAATTGTCTTTGTTATTATTGGACTACTTGGTATTAGATATGAATTTTGGTGCTTCATGCCCATGTCCACTACAGAATTGTTAACTGTGTATTAGCCAGGTACTGTCACATTGGTTCTGACTCATGGTGACCCCATATGCTGTAGAGTAATCCTGCTCCATAGAGTTTTCAAGGCTGTGCTCCTTTGAAAGCAAAAGGTTAAATTTCTCTTCCTAGGCTTCTCTGGGTGGGATTAAAATGACAACTTCTCAGTTATTAGTTGAGAACTTAACTATTTGCACCACCCAGGAATGCTGAGGTATGGCACCATTTAAAAAATATGAAATTTCCCTATAGTCTATGGAATTATTTATTTGTCTTATATTAAAACAAAACTTATTTGACATTCTTCTAAAATATTTCAACTCGTAGGAACTCTATAAATCATCAGTATTGATAAAACTTGGCTTGCCATCAATATTTGTCATGGTAAAGATGAATATGAAACAATATTTTCTCAGTGTCTTTCTTCCCTTTTCTGCTTAAAGCTTGTCATTACATGTAAATTAACAGTTCTGGTATTTTTATACTTCATTTTTATTTGCTAGAATTTTTTCTGTGTTTTCAGTTTCTATTAAACTTATGCAATAATTTTCCAACCTTAGAACATACATCATAGTAGCATTCAATCTTGAAGAGTTCAGCTTCAGATCTTCAAAATGTGTTCAATATATGAAGAACACATTGACTGTTCTCTCAGTTCTCCAAAGGCCCCTACCCTCTGAATTTCAAAGAATATCTCTCCCAAGAAATCTCACATTTACATATGTGTTTTCTACTAAAACTACTCCTATTTCCATTTCTTGGAACACATTGTATGTGTTGTGCATGTGCTTTATGTTTGAGTGTGTGTTAGTAAATAGAAAATTCTCTCTTCTCCTGCCTACTGGATTATCTTGATAATTCATATAAATTTTAACTAGAAAATCATTTTAATATAATTATTTTTCTTGACAAAGTATTAATAATTGCATTTGGTGTTTGTTTTATTTTATCCAGTCTTTAGTTAAGCTTCTTTTGTCCTGAACTTTGGTTTGTCCTTCAAGTCTGAGAAAGCAATAAAATGCAGAATACACCTCAACCACTTGAATAAAATGACCAGTAGCCAGGTATAGTGCCGTCAGTTCAGACAAATAGAGATCTCAAATTCGTCAGAGTAGAACTTTTACTATGGGGTTTGTAGTGGCTGATCTCTCAGAAGTAGATGACCAGGTATTTCTTCTTAGGTATCTCTGGGTGAACTTTAACTGCCAACCTTTGGACCGGTAGCTGAGCACATTAACTATTTGCACAGCCAGTGATTCACACCTGTGACACCATACCTTAATTTATGCTTTGTATTCACTTCCCTTTACTTACCCTTTCTGTTAGCTCTACAGACCTCCTTTAAAAAAAAAAAAAAATACTTTTTCAGTTTTATTTTGGGTTTCTTCCAGATTTCTGAGATAGATCGTTCTTATTGCCAATAAAGCCTGTCATTCTCTAAGTTTGGAATTTATTTGATACTATTTAGTTATTTCTCTTTCTCCCCCTTGAGTCTATTGAGTCTGTAATATAAGAATTTGGTCTAAAATTTAGTGTTAAGAAGTTAAAATAAAGCTAATTTTGATTATTCAGTCCAAGTCTGAATTACCAAGGGTCATGGTGCCAAACAGAGTTCTGAAGAAGGTGTGGCTTAGGGAAAGAATTGAAGAAGTCATGCAGTGTGTTAATGTTCTCCTGTCAAAGTGGAACGGAAACATATTTCAGGGATATTTAATAGTAGCTTTTTGGTTTTGTTTTTCTCCTTTAACGATTAAAGGTTTATTTCTATTTTACATTGGGAACAAAGATGGGTTCTTTAGAAAAGCAAAACCAGTACACACACATATACAAAGAAATTTTTTTCAAGGAAATGGTTCACACAGTTGTAGAGGCTGGTAGCTGGCAAGTCCATTGGTCAGATGTCAGGTTGCAAGTTTCATCTGACTCAGCAGGGGTTAATGAATCCCAGATTGAGAAGTCAGACAGCAGATATTGGGCTGCAGAAATAGATAAATCCAAGGTTGGCAGGTAAGATGCCAGGCTGCTGCTGACTTTCAGGATCAATAAAAAATACAGTAGATCGCTGGCTCAGGTTCAAAGAACTGGAGGTCAGGTAATGAGCTAGATCCAGAATCCAGACCCAGCAAAAAAGAAGCGAACTTTTCTTCCACAGATATTGGAAGCAGGCTACATCTCCAAGGAAACTATGTTTCAATTAACTGACTGCTCATAGCAGATCTCATAATGGAAATAATTATATTAAATCTCATTAAGAGGTTTTATGAGATCTTAATTGACAAACTACTGAAAATTCTAACCCATTCAAGTTGACACATGACCTTAACTATTACAGGTGTTAAGAGTTACGATATAACCAGTATAGTTGACATATGTCCTGCCTAATTGGATTTATCAAAAAAAAAAAAAAAATCAGAAGGCAACAAACAAAATATATAATTGTAAGTAAATGTAATAACACCTTATTGCTTCAGAGAAATCAGGCATATCAAATTACTAAAGAAATAGGACAAGTGACCAAAACAAAGAACCAAAAAAACTTTTGGAGGAAGAAATGGCAAGGGAATTGTCTGATAGGTAATTCAGAAGACTAACATATAGAATCTAAAAGAGATCAAGGGGAAAAAAAGAGAAAATCAAGTAAAACACAGACAAAACTCTAGAAGAATTCAGGAAAATGATACAAGAACAAAATGACAAAACAGACAACTCAAAGCAATGCAAAAACAGCAACTATAAAATCAACAGAGTAACAAAAAATTTTCAGAAATAAATAATTCAAAAGAAGGACTTAGGAGTAGAATTGAATCAGTGGAAGATGAACTCAGTGATACAGAGGACAAATCCCTTGATACAAATTTGTTTTAGGAGAAAAATCAGAAAAAGAAAAATGAAGAAACCCAAAGAACAGTGTGAGAACCTGCCACTAAAGAGGAAACACAAATATGTGTGATTAGAATTCAAGAAGAGAAGGCAAAACATTTTAGAAAACCAACAAAGAAAATTATTAAAAATTTGCTTGGAAGAAATGTTCCTAATATCACAAAAGACAAGAAGATATCTAAGAAGCTCAATGAACCCCATGTAGGGAAAACTTCAAATGAAAGTCATCCACTTATTATAATCAAACTATCCAAAATTAAAAAAACAACAACAAAGAAAGAATCTGTAGAGATGTTCAGGAAAAGTGAAAAGTTACTTACAAAAGAGATCAAAAAGGACTGAATTGTGGTTTCTTGACAGAAACCACACAGGCAAGAAACAATGAATGACATGTATAAAATCTTAAAAATAATTGTCCACCAAGAATTATATTGTTTATCAAATACAATTACAAAATTAAGAAATTTCCAGATAAACACCAATTAAGGGGCTTTATGAAAACCATACCAATCTTACAAAAAATATTAAAGGGTGTCCTTCAAACAGAGAACTAGCAACACAATACAACATCCTCAGATTAGGATACAGGAAAGTATCAGTCAAATACCAATCCAGATAAAGAATATCCTCAAAAATATGAGGATGAGTCAAAATTATCTGCACTCTGGCTATGTTGTTGTTGTTGTTAAGTACCGAAAAGTCAGTTCTGACTCACAGTGACCCTGCATAGGGTTTCCGAGGCTACAAATCTTTATGGGAGCAGAAACCCTCATCTTTCTCACATGAGACAGCCGGTAGTTTTGAACTGCCGACCTTGAGGGTAGCAGCCCAATTCGTAACCACTACACTACCTGAGTTATAGAAGTTACTTTAATCAACTTTTAGAAAAAAATAAATACATAATTTTTAGACATGATTGCCTTGCTTTTCAATATACTTTGTTTATCTGTCAACATGCTTTCATATTCCCTTACTAAAAATGTTTTAGGCTGAGCTTCAAGCCACAAATGCACCACTATCTTTTAGAAGCAAATCTTCATCGTCAATGGGAAGTTTTCACAGGATCAAACAGGTGAAGGCCAATGGAGCAAGACCAGGACTATAGGGAGAATGTTTTAACACCTCAAAACAAAGTTTTGGCAGTGTCAACAGTGGGAACAGAGGTGTATGAATTGTGAGAGTCACAATTAGCCATGATAACAATTACGCACTATTGAATCATAAAGATCTTATCCCCATTTCTTTTAACCAGACCCATTATCATGCAAGATCACAAAGTCCTTCAGAAAGCATCTCCTATAACTAGCACTGTTGATTGTTTAACCTTTTTCTTGATAATGTTCTAATACTGGCCCTTGAGA
>NW_006408549.1:24187436-24188747 GCF_000296735.1 Chrysochloris asiatica
ATGTTTCACTGTCAGCTCTAGCCCTCTATGGCTATGTCCTTGTCCATGGGCTCAGGTGTCTTCAGGTCTCACCACACTTTGGACCAACCAGCCCTTCTTCTCTCTGTCATCTTCAGGTCAACAGGAGTCTGTGGAATGTGGTTGAAATCAGCCCATTTCTTCATTGCTGCCTTTTGCCCTCTTCCACTCACCAGTAGAGCAATGTGGTTGTCAGCAAGCTTACGTGCCTGCTTATGTATTTCCTTGGAGTTTCAGTCTTAGAGAGGGTGATGATGGTTCACTTTTGAATGTTTTCTTGGTCAATTTCCTGAGAGTAAATGGCAGAGAATGGAATGGTCTGACCAAGAAAAAGTTCAAAAGTCAAACACCAGATGGAAAAAGAATGATTATAATTTTCTGGGATTCTCAAAGGCAGTATTAGAACACTATCATAAAAAGCTTCAACAATCAACAGTGATCATTACATTGAGGTATTAATTGAAGAGCTGAAGCCTAAACTTCACATTAAACATAGAGCACTGCTATCCAAGGGTATTGTGACCTTGCATGACAATGCACTTCTACATAACTGTCTACACTATTGACTCCCTGCAAAAACTTCTTTGGAGGTGTTAAAGCATCCTCCCTATATTCTGATATTGCTCAGTAAGGCTTTAACCTGTTTGTTCCCCTGAATGCAGCCCTTCAAGGATGAAGATTTACCTTTGATGAAGAAATGAATACAGCAGTGCATTTGTGACTTGAAACTCAGCCTAAAATATTTTTAAATGCTAAAGATTGTTGAATGATGGACAAAGTGCACTGAAAAGCAAGGAAATTATGTTCATAATGATGTATTTGTCTTTTCTAAAAGTTGATCAAAATAAATGCTACAGCCAGAATGTGGGTAATTTTTGACTCACCCTCGTATAACAAAAGTTAAAGTCTGGAAACAGAAGCAGAGATATTATTTTGTTATTACTTTGTTAATGACAATAACATCAGAACAAAAGGGCAGAATTAATGACATATTTATAGAACAAGGTGATATCAAGAAATAAGACTGCTTTAAACTTTAGGAAGATAAACGTGTTTTTCAGAGTAACAACAAAGTAAACAAACTTACTCATCAAAATGTAAAAGAAGGAAAGCAAAGACTCAGTAACGATGAATTAAAAAATGAATGATCTCCACAAAAAAAACAACAACAACAAAAAAAAAACAAAACACAACAAAATGACAGCAAATTCATACCTGTTGATAATCACACTGAATATAAATAGCTTAAGTGTACCAGGAAAGAGACCAAGAATGGAAAAATTAATACAGAAA
>NW_006408549.1:24189817-24192027 GCF_000296735.1 Chrysochloris asiatica
ATTGTTATGTATTCCATCTAGTGAAGTCCATATGTATAGACCTTAATGTTGTTTTAAAAAGGTGTTTTATGCATCAATGAAGACATGGGCTACATTTGGCTATGTTCCATAGACACCCATTACCTTGAGATGAGAGATAGAAAAGTAAGGGCTAGTTGGTTTGAAATTGACAGTCATGTGAACTGACCTAGCCACTGGGGCAGAATTGAGAGTGAACCAGACAGCTAGTCTGAAGTGGGGTGAGACATGCAAGAACTCCCAAACTTGCAGATAGCACCCATTTGACCTAGCTTAGATGACTAGCTAACCAGAACTTGACCAGATGAAGATAAAAAGTTTGATACAAGGAGCAAGAATAAATTGCTACAATTTGATGAACTGGGCCTTTGCTTATGGATGTAGTTGCTCAAAATTCCAACCAGAAGGGATTATTCTTCATATCAAGGATCAGACTTGCCTTCTCAGTACACTGGGATAATGTGGATGGGCAACGTAGACTCTGGCTATCAAAAATGTGGGGCTATAAAGGTATGAAGTAACTAGCTTACAAGTTTTCTTGGGTGTGTAATGAAGTAGGTAAGGTAGAATCCCTACTGAATAATTTTTCTCTTTTCTATATGGGTCTGACAGAGGGTAAGGGATGATGAGGATAGGATTATGGGGTGATTATAATTCAATTGTGTGTAATTGTTATCAAGACTAATTGCTATTGTCACAACTGAAAGTGTAGAAGATGTATAATTAAAAGGGGGTAATAGTTAATCCTTCATTTCAGGAACCGAAGGTCTTAGGACCATCAAGAGGGAAGAACGTGAGTGGAGTATGGGATCCTAACAGAATGAGACAGTGGCAGGAGAGACAGTGGCAGTGGCAATGGCATAGACATATAAAGCAGCTAAAGACTCTAGGGCCATGGAAAGAGAAAGACTGTGAGCCTGCAGGCAGGAGGGTGGCTTGCAAAATGTGCCCTTCGGACATTTAAATGAATATATATTTTCTGTTTTGTATGTGTACATAAAAAAAAAGAGTTAAAGGCAAATACTGTTAACTGATGGTACATGGAGAGGATTGTAATCATTGCAATGAAACAAACTATGATTTGTTGAATGTAAAAACTGATGCTCTGCCCTGTAAACTTTCACTCAATTCACAATAAAAACTTAAAAAAATTAAATAGAGAAATATAATGAGGCTTCAAAAAGTTCATTGAAAAAGCAATTAAGTGATAATGAGAAAATTTCACAAACTTTTGAAGCACAATTCATATATATACATCAAATGACAGGTAGTCCTGGTGTGGCTCTGTGGGCTAATGTGCTGGACTGCAAGGTCCATTTGACCATAGCAAAGTAAGAGATGAAAAACGTTAATTAAAAACAAAAATCTCTCAACAGAAAGAATCCTTGGTCCAAAGTCTTCACTGGAGAACTCCACCAAATACTTATAGAAGAGCTAACATTGATGCTATTAAAACTATTTCAGAACATAGAAAAGCTAGGATTGTTCCTTAATTCTTTCTGTGAAACCAGCATAAGCATCATACAGACAGGCACTGCATGTATATACAAACACACTCACTGAAAGAGAGATATATAAAAGGAAATTTACACTGCAGTCATGAATAGGAAAAGACTTAAATATCAAAATGTCAATAATACCCAAAATGATCTTAAAGCCTAATACAAATTTTAACAGCTTTCTTTATTGGGATGGAAAAATTCACCGACTTTATTTGGAAAGGAAAGTAGCCTCATACAAGTAAAACTTTATTAAAGGAAAGAATAGAATAGGAAGCCCCACATAGCTTAGTCTCAGAGTTATACAGCCATGGTAGTGAGAACTTTCAGGTGCTTTGGAATAGAATTTAGAATCCAAATGTTAATTCACCTTGGATGTACAGTTTCTCTTTAACAGAGGTCCAAAGTTGAATAAATGGATGACAGTCTTTTAAAAATAATGATGCTTGTAAAACTGGGTGCCTATCTATAGAAAATGTAAAACAGGACTCATACCTCACACCATACAAAGAAAAAGACAAACAAAAAAAAAACCACTAATACAAAATGGAATAAATACCTAAATACATAACCTAAAACTGTGACAATTATGGAGGGAAAACTTGAAACAATTTGGAACAATGCCAGGGGCCCTAATACATGGCATAAAAATTTAAAGGTATTGTTCAGTTTCTACTCATAGTGACCCTGTAT
>NW_006408549.1:24193037-24210575 GCF_000296735.1 Chrysochloris asiatica
TTTTTTTTTTTTTTTCTGTTTTACGGCAGCCTTGCTTTATTGAATGAATGGTTTATAAAATTATCCAGACCACTATGTACAGAAAAGAGCAAGGTTGCTTCCTTGGTCTCTTGGGAGCTGTCAGAGGGTTAAGCTGGATTTAGACGGGCACGTGGAACTAGGGATATCATTGCTAAAAGCAGATGGATCTTGACTAAAATCAGAGAATAACAGAAGGAAGTTTATTTGTGCTTTATTAATTTCTATGTAAACACTTTCTACGGTGTGTGTCATGACAAGCTATGGACAACATTGTGGAGAATGAGTGTTCCGGAACACTTAATTGTGCTTATGAGGAATCTGTACATAGACTAACAGGCAATCATTCAAACAAAACAAGGGTACTCTGAATGGTTTAAAATTAGGAAAAGTGTGTGCCAGGGTTGTGTTCTTTCACCATGCTTATTCAATCTGTACGCTAAACACATAATCTGAGGAGCTGGATTTTATGAAGAAGAATGTGGAAACAAGATTGGAGGAAGTCTCATTAATAACCTGCAATATGCAGATGATACAACATTGATTGCTGAAAGCAAAGAGGACTTAAAATACATTTAAGTATTTTAGTATTTTTGAGATGAAGATTAAAACCACAACCTTTAGTATGGGTTGCACCTCAGCAAAACTCCTAACCAATACACCAATAAATAGCATCATGATAAATGAAGAAAATACTTCATTTTGTTTGTATCCACTATCTACAATGATGGAACCAGCAGTCAAGAAGCCAAATTACAAATTGCATTAGATGAATGTACTGCACAAGACCTTCATAAAATGTTCAATAGCAAAGATGTCAGTTTGAGGACTAAAGTGCACCTGACCCAAGCCATGGTAATTTCAATAGCTTCATATGCATTGAAAGTTGGATAGCAAACTCACTGCCATTGAGTTGATTCGGATTCATAGTAATTCTTTATAAGGTTTCAGAAGCTGTAAATCTTTATGGTAGCAGAAAGGCTCATCTTTCTCCATCTGAGCATCTGGTGAGTTTGAACTGCTGACCTTGTGGTTAACAGTTAGTGCTTATTCTACAGTATCATCAGGGTTTCTTTTCAGTGTATTGTTGTTGTTGTTGCTAAGTGCCATGGAATTAGTTCTGACTCATAGTGACCCTGTATAGGGTTTTCAAGGCTTTTTAAATCTTGATGGAAGCAGAAAGCTTCATCTTTCCCGCAGATCAGCTGGCAGGCTGGAACTGTGGACCTTGTGGTTTGCAGTACACTGCTTATCGTCTGGATCTACCACATTCCTTTCAGTCTATGCAGAACCATGAAAAACATTCTTATTAAGATGTACATCAATAATTTTAATTTATAATTCAGTAGGGTTTAAACACTTTACCCTGTCCTTATGGCATAAAATTTAATGGACAGGTATTATATTATCTAATTTAATCTAAGATAATTACTAGTAACATTTGAATCAACAACAAGTATTTATTTCCCCTTAACATAGTCTAGTATGAAAGTTATACTGAGAAATCCCTCCCCTTGAATTTGCAAAATATAATTGCATTTTCTTTTTCTTGTTCATCTCACTGCCATCTGAGCAAAGACAAACATATTCTTTTTAAAGATTTGTAGCAAATAGTTCAAGTCACAATCTGTAGTATTTTACAATAACTCAAAAGCTTAAAATAGCTTAAGCAGTGTTGTCCCTGGGCTATTTATGTCTTTGGCAAAGAAAGTTCATTTAATACAATTACATATTCTTCACATTTTTTACATGGCGAAGGATATGTCAGTCTCCAAATTATTGTCTTTAGGCAGTAAATTTTGAATTCCAGGGAAGTAGATATTTCTAGAAGTGTTTCCAGAGAAGATTTTGAGCATAGTATTAGGCCTCAGTTCTTTAATCTAATGATAATCAAGTATAAGAAGTCACTGAGATTGACTAATCAGAAGACTAATGCAGCTCTGAAACCACTCCAGTATCAGAAATAAACTTGGAATTTTTCATTAAAAAAATTAAGTTTATCTGTAAATATTTTACTTTATAAAAGAGATTATAGTGAAATCTGAACTGTAGAGAGTATGCAATTGTTTAAAAATACAATTTGAAAATAAAAATGCATTTTTGGCAAAGATACTTAGTTATGAAATGAAGTCTCCTAGTTAAGAGAAATTTTAGAGTGAAATTCAGAAGTAGATGATGTATACTGTGCTTTTTGAGATTAAAGTTGATAAAATAAGAAAGGATAGAAAAGTGTTACCAGGTAAATATCAGCAAAGGAAGACAGTGAAGTTCGATTGATCATACACACACACATACACATACACAAATATCTTACAGATAGGACATCTCCTTCCCACCAATCCCACACAATGCGCTCCGCACCTTTGCAGGCAATTGCAAAGAAACTTCCTTAAAAAAAGGTGAAATTTCCCCCTAGCACATTTTTTTTCTAGTCATTTGGTTTTTCCATATTGTTTGCTGTGATATATATTGCTTTGTCTTTTAAAACAAAGGTGTATCAAGTGATTTGTGGTTCAATAAGTAATTATTTTTTCCTTGTTTGTCAGTTTGATTCATCACACTAGATTAATCTAGTTTACAGATCATTCTTTCTAGGTGATTGTAAGAATGACTATTATCCCTTGCTTCTAGGAACTTTTTGGTTGTTCTTAGTTACTTCTGTTGTTAGGAGTTGTCCAGTCAACTCCTACTCTGAGTGACTCTATACACAACACAGGGAAATGCTGCCCAGTCTGGCACCATCCTTACAATTGTTACATTTAAACCATTGTTGTAGCCACTCTGTTAATCCATCTCTTTGGAAGTCTTCCTTTTTTTCCATGACCCTCTACTTTCGTAAGCATGATGCTGTTTTCTAGGATCTGGTCCCTCTAGATAGCATGTTCAAAGTACATGAGATGAAGTCTCACCATCCTTGCATCTAAGGTGAATTCTGGATATACTACTTCCTAGACTGATTTGTTTGTTCCTCTGACAATATTTTTCTTCAACTCCAATTCAAATGTACCAGGCCTTTCTTATTCATTGTCCAGCTTTCAAACACAATGAAGTAACTGAAAATACCATGGCTTGAGCCAGGTGCACCTTAGTCCTCAAAGTGACATCTTTGGTTTTTAGCACTTTAAAGAGGTCTTTTGAAGCAGATTTGTGACAATACAATTTGTTATTTGATTTCTTTACCCCTTTTTCTATGAACATTGATTATGGATTCAAGTAAAATGAAATCCTTGACAATTTAAATCATTTTCTCTATTTTTCATAATGTTGTATTTTAATTTTCTTTACATTGAGTTGTAATCTATACTGATGGTTGCATTCTTTGATCTTTACCAGCAAATGCTTCATGTTCTCCTCACTTTCAACAATCCGGGTTGTGTCATCTGGATATTGCAGGTTCTTAATGAGACTTACTCTAATCCTGGTGCTACATTCTTCTTTTTAAAGTGCATCATGGACTATGTGGTCAGCATACATATTGAATAACAGTAGTGAAAGGATACAACCCAGATGCACACTTTCCTGGTTTAAAACCATTCTTTCTGTTTCAATGTTTTTCTGTTATTCTATGTACAAATTCCCCACAAGTACAATGAAATGTTCTGGAATTCTCATTTTTTGCAATGTTATCTGCAGTTTTTATGGTCCACACAGTTCAATGCTTTTGCATAGTCAATAAATAAAACACAGGCAAACATTATTCTGGTAATATCTGCCTTCATTTAAGATCCATCTGATGTCAGCAGTGATATCCCTCAATCCACTCGCTCTTCTGAATTAAGTCTGAAATTCTGATATCTCCCTGTTGATGTGCTGCTAAACTATTTTTTGAATTATCTTAAACAAAATTTTATTTGCATGTGGTATTAATGATACTATTTGATAGTTTCCACATTCTGTTATGTAACCTTTCACATTCTGACTACTGATCTCACCTTTTTATTTCCAACTTTGCATTCCAATCACCAATGGTTATCAATGCACATTGATTGCATGTTTGATCAAATTTAGACTAAAGAATTTAGTAGAATTTTTCAGTTTCTTCATTATTGGCTTTGATTTTTGGTAGGTAAGTTTGCATAATAGTTGTACTGGTCTTCCTTGTGAGGATATTATTCTGTCACAAACAGCATTGTACTTAAAGATAAATCTTGAAATGTACTTTTTGTTGATAAATGCCACACCATTTTTCTAATTTTTTTTATTCCTTGTATTGTTGTTGTTAAGTGCCATCGAGTCGGTTCTATTCCTTGTATAGACAACCATATAATTGCCCAATATCTTTCCGTTTCTGCTCACTAATGCCTATGATATTGGTCTTTATGAGTTCTAATTTGTTTCTGATCACTTCCAATTTTCCTAGATTCATACTTTGCACATGCCATGCTCCAATTATTTATGAATGTTTGCAGGTATTTCTTTTCACTTTGAGTTGTGTCCCATCAGCAAATGAAGGTCACAAAAGCTTTGCCCCATCTGTCATACAGAACCACTCTTCTTTGAGGAGGCAACTTTTCCTCAGTTATATTTTGAGTTCCAACTAGAGGGGCTTATCTTCTGGCACTATATCAGATAATGTTTCACTGCTATTGATAAGGTTTTCAGCAGCCAATGCCTCATAAGTGTACCATCTATTCCTCCCTAGTCTGTTCTTAGACTGGAAGCTCTGTTGAAATCTGTCTTCCATGGGTGACCCTACTGGTATTTGAAACACCCCAGTGATATAACTTACAGCATCATAGGATCACACAAGCCATTATAGTAGGACAAATTGACAGATGTGTGGGTTCTTATTTAGGACCACCTCTTATTATACTTTTTGCAAAGAAATCTCTGTCTTTGCCAGACTAGAACAAATTATTAATCATATTGTTGTTGAGTGCTGTCCAGGTGGTTTGAACTAATAGCCAACTGGTATAGGGTGTCTGAGAACAACTAATGAGTTCAAACTGTCAACTTTAAGGTCAGCAGTCCAGTGTTTATTGTAGAGCACCACACCAGAGCCCAAACAATAGTCATATCACATCCAAAGGACTGTAGACATAAGTTAAAGAATCATGACAGTTTGGGACCAAACTATAGTCTTCCTGGGACTCCTGGTGTGATGTTGTTGCATCAACACTGGATTATGGACCATAAAGTAGGCAGTTCAAACCTACACACTGCTCCTTGGAAACCCTATGTAGGGTTTCTGAGTCAGAAGTGACTCAATGACACTTAACAACAACAACAACATAGGCTTCATTAATAATTAAATCAACTTAACTATGAAGAACATAGAATCACATTTCTGATTTATTTTCCTGATGTGGCACTGTGGGTTAATGGGCTGGACTGCAAGTTCATTTGAACTGCAAGATTAGCAGCTCAAGCTTACCAGCTGCTCTTCGGAAACACTGTACAGGATCGCTATGGGTAGGAACCAATGCAACAGCACTTAACAACAACAACAACATGAATGAAAGATCTTGAGATGGGAAAATTGTCTTTGATTACCCAGGTGGCCCTAGTATAAACAAAAGCTTCCTGTAATAATAAAAGGGACAGGATGATCAGAAAAGCAAGCAAAATATGTATTGAAACCAGAAGTTGGAGAGAAAGTGTCTTGAAATGTCTGAAAAAGTTAAGAAAAGAGTTTCTCATCTGAAGTTTCCAGAAGGAACAGAGTTTTGGCAATGTTTAAATTTTGAGGTTTTAGCCATGGAAATATAAAAGAATAAATCTGGATTGTTTTAAAACACTAACCATGTGGTTATTTGTTGCATCAGCAATAGGAAACTAATCTGTATACAGCAACCATCCAGTAAGTAATAAAACTGGGATTTGACAAAAGATCTACCAAATGATCTTTCTCTCAAATGCAATGGAGTCCTGCTGTGGCACCAGAGAATAAGCACTCCACCTCATGATTGGTTTGAACTGCAAGGTTGGCAGTTCAAACTCACTAGCTGCTCCTCAGAAACCCTATACAGGGCCACTATTATTAGAACTGACTCAATGGCATTTAACAACATAAAAATAACAACATATTTAAATAAATTGATGATTCTGCATTATTTGAAGTCCTTTCCAAATAAAAAATTGTCTGATTCTATGTGTGATTATGTGGACTTGTTGTTGTTGTTGTTGTTGTTGTTAAGTACCGTGAAGTCGGTTCCAACTCATAGTGGCCCTGCGCTTTCTGAGGCACTTCTGGTAGTTTCGAACTGCTGACCTTGAGGTTGGCAGCCTGACTTGTAACCATTACATTACCAGAGCTCTTTACCATAGATGACTGTAATGAGCAAATAAAAGGCTATGTGAACTGACTTTTGTACCAAATAAGTAACCTTAGGTTACAAACAGGAATTCTGACTTTTAAATGGTTAAAACATATTATCTACAACAAATTACTAGTAGATCCCCTGAGACTCCAGAGCATAGTTACTGATTAACATATCGTCTTAAAATATGTAATTATACAAGCAGAAAAACACTGAAAGCCAGAAACCTGCTGTGAAAAAAGGGAATTGTGTGTTCAATCAGTTTACATTTAGAATAACAGATTGTGAAACCATGGGTGGAAAAAAAAAAAGTCTCCTGTGGTTATTTTATCTCTAATCTATAATCCATAAAAAGAGTACAAATTACGGGCAATCCATCACCTTTTAATTGAGCTATGAATTTAAACTGTTTTAGAAATAATTAAATGAAATCCATTTGCACAATTATCTAAATGTATAGTTTCCTTTAAGTGACTAAAATTATTATTTTGTGGGGCAATGAACCATGAACAATGAATTGTGATGTTAAATATTAAAACTGAACCTTAACATCATTCAAAATAATTTATAACTGCATAATTATAAAATTATTGTGCTATGTTGGCTTGGAATTTTTAATGTTTAAGGGGCTTCTCTGTAAAGCTGTCCCTCATAGTAAATAGCTACACCTTTACATTTAAAAGAGTCACAAAATATGAAAGGGCCATCCAGCAATCCCAAGGGTTCATGTATTCATTTTTTGAACTCTGATGTGCTCTTAGTCCACTAAGTAATAAGAATTATCTCTACCATGTCTTTTTTGAACAGAAAATAGCAGTGCATATAATGTTCCCTTCACAAATTAATAAAAACAATTATGTTCTCATCTATATGTATATAAACTTTTTTGTATTGATAGTTTTGGTCTCAGAATTGGAAAATACTGGAGCACTAAGATGTAAATTCAGTTATTTAAAAAAAAATAAAGAATGCTGACAATAGATTTTGTTATTCTGAATGGAATACTTACTTTAATATATTTAGGCAATGAAGAGAACAATAAAATACATGTTAGCTCATTTGAAACCAGGAAGCACAGTGGCTCTGTAGTATAAGCACTATACTGCAGTTTGAGTCCACCAGCTGCTCTTCAGGATAAATGTGAGGCGTTCTGCTCCCACAAAGATTTACAGCTTCACTATGAATTAGAATGGACTCCACGAAACTTAACAACAATAACTTAACAACAATATCAATATCATATTGTACATACACTTGACTACAAAGGACATATTCCTATCACATATTTCATTTTTATATACTAACAGCCTTGGAAACCCTGCACAGGATCACTATGAGTCGACACTAACTCCGCAGTACTTAACAACAACATTAGAGGTATAGTGTTAGATTTTTAGAATATCTTTCTAGTATCAATTACTGTAAGTAGATTAAGTTATTTGCATTGTACAATATTATCAGGATCATAATTTTGCAAGCAAGTATTTAAAAAAGACATGATTCCACAGCAATATACCTATATGGTAAACTACATAAAGTACCTAAATTTATAACACAGAAAGAGACTTAATTTTGATATCACTCTAATCAAGGCCATTGGCTGGATATGACTTAACCTGAGAGAACCTTCTTGGAGACAATCTTCCATCTAAGGAACACCCAAAAATATACTTCAGTCTTTTACTAGTTGAATATAGAGAAACCCTAATCCCCAGTACATGAAATAGCTTAGTATTCAATGAGACTTAATGTTTAACTTTCACATATTCTTATAGAGTACAACTATGTTTTTATATAAGTAGAAGTAACTGATGCAGAGTAAAAACAAATTCAGTAAACTTATATCACCTGTAAAGATAATCTTATTTTACAATCAATAAGTAACTAAAGTGTTTGGAGTGTATGCCTTATAGTATGAGTACAAATAAATGAGTATTACTCTGGAATCCTGAGTCCTGGTGTGGTGGGCTATAGAGTCCTGGTGTGCCATTGTGGGTTAATGCACTGGACTGCAAGGTTACTTTGAACCATAAAGTAGGCAGTTCAAGCTCATCGGTATTCCTTAGAAACTCTATACAGGGTCACTATGAGCTGGAACTGACTTGACTCAGATTATATACTCTGTAATAGTATATAATCCAAGTAACTGGATTATATGAAGAAGGAAGTGGCATCAAGATTGGAGTAAGACTCATTAACAAACTGTGATATGTAGATGATACAACCTTGCTTGTAAAAGTTAAGAGGACTTTAAATTCTTTCCTGATGAAGATCAAAGACAACAGCTTTCAGTGTGGGTTGCACCTCAATATAGAGAAGACAAAATTCCTCAGAACCAGACCAACAAATAATATCATGATAAATGGAGAAAAGATTGAGGTTGTCAAAGACTTCATTTTGCTTGGATCAACTATCAACACTAATGGAAACGGCGGTCAAGAAATCAAATGACCTATTGCATTAGACAAATCTATTGAACAAAGCCTCTTTAAAGTGTTCAAGAGCAAAGATGTCACTTTGAAGGCTAAAGTGCACCTGATTCAAGCCATGGTGTTTCAATGACCTCATATGCATGTGAAAGTTGGACAGTGAATGTGAAAGACCATAGAATAATTGATGCGTTTGAATTATGGTGTTGGAGAAGAATATTAAAAGTACCATGGACTGGCAAAAGAACAAAAATATCTGTTTTGGAAGAAGTATACCCAGAATGCTATGGAAGCCAAGATAGCAAGACTTCATCTCTCATTCTTCGGACATATTATAAGGAGGAACTAGTCCTTGGAAAACGATATCATGTTTGATCAAGTGGATGGTTGGAGGAAAAGAGGAAAACTTCCAAGGAGATAAAATGGCACAGTGGCAGCAGCAATGAGCTCACGTATAGCAATGACTGTGAGGTTGGCGCAGGACTGGCCAGTGTTTCGTTCTACTGTGTATAGGGTTACTATTAGTCAGTACATACTTCATAGCACCTAACAACAACAATAATCTGAAATTTGTTCATCAAGCATGAAGTTAAATAACATATGAAGTATAAACTCACTATTTAAAAATGCATTTTGTTTCCTATATCCTATTTTGGACCCATAGTGTAACACTGTAGAGTCAGCACTGGACTGAGAACTGAAATGTTGGCAATTCAAACCCACCAGATGCTCCTTGCAATCCTTATGCAGGGTTGCTATGAGTCCGAATTGACTCAACAGCCCTTGACAATAACAATGAATACTGTAATTAAAACAGATAAAGATATGAATAAATGTAAAGATAAGATTCGTATTGAGTGATGAACTTAGAAACAACATTTCTATTACTAAGGAATTACTCAATATGAGTCTTTATCTTTACATTTATTTATAAATTTATCTATTTCATTTACAGTATTACTTGTTGTTAGGTGCTATCTGGTCATCCCAACTCATGGAAACATTATACATAGCAGAAATGCAGCCCAGTATTGTGCCATCCTCACAACTGTTAAATTTGAGTTCATTGTTTCTGTTACGACGCCAATCCGTCATATTGGTGTCTTCTCTTTTTTACTGATCCTCCACTTTACCAAGTATAATATCCTTCTCCAGGAACTTGTCCCTCGTGGTAATATGTCTAAAGTATGAGAGATGAAGTCTTGTCATTCTGGCTTTTAAGATGCATTCTGACTATACTTCTTCCATGACAGATTTGTTTGTTCTTCTGGTGGTTCATGGTACCTTTAATATTCTTTAACACTATAACTCAAATGCATCAATTCTTCTATAGTCATCCTCATTCATTGTCCAACTTTCACATGCCTATGAGGTTATTGAGAGCAACAAGGCTTTAGTCAGTTGCACCTTAATCATCAAACTGACATCTTTACTCTTGAAAACTTTAAAGAGGTCTTGTGCAGTAGATTTGCCTAATGCAATATATCATTTGATATCTTGACTGCTGCTTCCATGAGTGTTGTTAGTGGATCCAAGGAAAATGAAGTCTTTGACAACTGCAATCTTTTTTCCATTTGTTGCTGTTGCTGTTTAATGCTGTCAAGTTGGTTCCGACCCATACTGACCCTGTACGTAGTTTCTGAGCAGGTGGTGAGCTTGTGGTGAGCTTGAGCTATTGGTCTTGCAATACAAACTGACTTTGCAATCCAGCACATTAACCTGCAGCATCACACCTTGATATTATTTATTGGTTCTTGGTAAAGATTTTTTTTTTTTTTTTTTTCACATTGAGGTGCAACCCATACTGAAGGCTATGGTCTTTGATTTTCATCAGTAAATGTTGTAAATGCTCTTCACTTTCAGTAAACAAGATTGTATCATCTGCATATCCCAGGTTGTTAATGAATCTTCCTCCAATCCTGATGCCATGTTTTTCTCCATATAACCCAGCTTCTTACATTATTGAAAAAATAATCATACATATTGAAAAAAGTATGGTGAAAGAATATAACCCTGGCACACAACTTTTGTTAATTTTATTTCAGACAATTCAGTGTCCCCTTGTTCTACTCAAATAGCGGCTTCTCAGTCTATGTACAGGTTCCATATGAACACATTTAAGCGTTCCAGAATATTTATTCTCTGCAATGTTGTTCATAATTTGCTGTGATCCACATAGTTGAAAGTCTTTGCATAGTCAACGCATTACAGGAAAACATCTTTCTGTTATTCTCTACTTTCATCGGAGAGCCATCTGAAGTCAGCAATTAATATCCCTTATTCCACATCTTTGTCTGAATCTGGCTTAAACCTCTGGTAGTTCCCTGTCAATGTACAGTCAGTCATTTAAAAATTATCTTTAGGAAAACTGTGCTTGCATGTTCTGTAAATGGTATTGGCCAATGATTTCCACATTCTGTTGGGTCACCTCTCTTTGGAATAGATACAAATATATCTCTTTCCTCATTAATTGTCAAGGTAACTGTCTTCCAAATGTCTTCTTATAGATGTGTGAGTGCCTGAAGTGCTGCAGCAGTTTGTTGAAGTATTTTGATTTATAGTCCATCAATTCTCAGAACCTTTTTCATGAATTGGACCAAGAATTCTTGTATCAAAAAACAGCCATAATTTCTATTAATTTTGTAAATTCTGTTGTTCATGAGATATTTCGTTTTGATTGGCTTTGTGCTGTGAGTTTATAATCAAATGTTTTGGTTGTAAGTCTAACATTAAAACAAACATAAACATTTGAGTACTGGCAATTTTATCTAAATTTTGTTTTAGTAATGAGTCTGAACTCTTGTTATAAAGAGAGATCAGAAAATATTTATTAATATGGAATAAGACAGAAGTTAGCCCAGTTTCACACAATAATACATTTTCTTAAAAATCAGAATTACTAATTATTTTGTAAAGCATTATGGATTCCTGGTGTGGTACTGTAGGATAAGCACTGGAATTCAAACCACAAAGTCTGAGGTTCAAACATTGCAGCTGCTATTTGGAAAATCTGTACACGGTCATTATAAATTGGAACTGACTGAATGGTGCTTAACAACAGTGATGTCAATATACTTAATTACTGTTATTGTTTTAATGATCATAATCTAGAATGTGATTTTTGTTCTTATCTACCTCACATAATGTTCCTTCTCTTGACTTTCCCATCTATTAAAGTTTTCTCTGGAGAACTTATTTATAAAATCAAGTATTAAACAATTTTTGAAGAATTTAAAAACTACATGTAAATTAAAAACCTGGGAAGCAAAATTAGAGCTGAATAATTTTAAATTGGAGTACTAGACTTATACAAACAGGCTCTCAGCTGCTAACCAAAACATTGCAGGTTTACTTTTACCCAGAGTAAACTTGGAAGAATATCTTGGTGATACTAAGTCACCAGGACTTGGAATTGACTCAATGTCAACAAAGAAATATCTTAATAGAATAATTTAAAATACCTAAATATAAATAAATCATGAATATGTATTGCCTAAATTTTGCCAATAATCACTTTTGTTTAGCCAGTTTGTTTTATTATGCTTAAATATTACTAGTCTGTGCCCATTGTTACTTTAGCCCCAAAGGTAGATATCACTTCACAATCACTGCAAAATCTCTGGAAATCAGTACAGTATCTATCATATAATGGGTATTCAGGCTATTTTCTCTCTTGTTCCTGAGTCTCATTTACTGTTTCTCTGCATGTTTTATGGTTTGGGATAGGTTGCTAAAGAGCTGTAGAGAATGATGTAGATAATATTTATAGTTTAGGGTTCTTCTCTGTCAACCTGTTAGGTTAGTTGAACTAATCCTGTTTGTTTATTTCCTTTTGATATTTAGTTTGATTCAGTTCACCGCTGATTGAGAAAATTTTCAAGGAAGAATCAGGTATTTCTTTGGAACAAGATTTGGAATCTAATTACTTCAGAAATCTATCTATGCATCACAACCTGATCAGTTGGATTAGACAATAGATTAATGACTTTTCTTGGAGCTTCAGCTTTATACCTGAGGAAGTCTCTTTAAACCTTATTAAATTTCCCCTGCCTTTGGTAGGCAGCCGTTTCACACTTGGTGAAGACATTGTGTACGTTCAAGGAATTTTCTCATCTCTACTGGTTTTGATGGATTCTTGGTATAGTGCTGTAGGGTAAGTACTGGACTGCAAAGTCAGTTTGAGCTGCAAGGTCAGAAGTTCAAACTCACCAACTGCTCCTTGTTAGCCCTATACAGGGTCTCCATGAGTCGGAACCAACTGGATGGCACTTAACAACAATAAACTGGCTTTGATATTCCTTCTTTGGTCCCTTGCTGTGCACTCAGCAACATACCTGTGTTACTATACCAGCTCTTTGTTACTGCCACCTTCATTGATAGAAAGGATTTTGGATAATTTCTATCAATTTCTTTTTACAACTTTTGGTGAGAAGCCCTGGTTGCACAATGGGTTAAGCATTGATCTGCTAATTATAAATTTGGCAGCTGAAACCCATCAGCTGCTCCATGGGAGAAAGGTGAGACTGTCTACTCTGGTAAAGATTTATACTCTCATAAACCCTAAGGAGCAATTGTACTATGCCCTATAGAGTTTGATCACTATGAGTTGGAATAGACTTAATGGCAGTGGGGATTATCCTTTCCTAAGCTATTTCTATGCATTGAAAGAGGATTATGTGCACCTTGAGAAGTTTTCTTCAACAGTTTTATTGTGCCTCGAGTCTTTTATGGGCCAAGCCATGCCTTTTCTGAAGGTCAAGTACATCTCAGTTTATTGATACAGTTCAAATAATTTCTTTCAGCATTTTTGCTAGATATTTAGTAAGTAGAGACTCATATATCTTGGGTGTTCTTTCTCAACTTTACTTTCTTGACTCAGATTTTTGTGCATTCCTGTTTGGTGAAAGACTTTCAGTACATAATTGATGAACAGGCTTCTTTGATTGAGGCTTCTTAAAATCTGCCAGACAAGGACAGACATGGCTATTAAAATTTGTTAAAAATTTGACTGGTGAGAAGGTTCCAGTTTTGGTTGGCAGCAGAGACACCCAGGTAGGAAAGGTTCTGTGAGGGAGGGATTGAAAACCCAGAGAAGTTTCACTCACAGAACACTACCAGAGCTCTGGATTTAGCATAAGATACAGGGCATTTCTCACGCACACATAAGTGAAAAAAAATCACAATATAAAGGTAAAGACTATGAGTTAGGAACTGCTTGAGACAGGACTCCTTCTGTGGCCACCCCACCGAGACAGAGTTCAGAGGTCAGGGCTACAGCCAGACCAGCACAGGGAACTAGTGCTACAAGCGGCACACTGACATTTGTAAAAGGAAGTATGGGGGACTCTACAATTTTTTTCCTCCTATTCCCTGTCACACCCTCTTTACCCAGCATGGATGCCTTCAGGAGGGTAGGTGCACACCACCACCCCCACACCCCCAAATAAAGTTCAACTCTGAGCCCATAATTTGCCCAGAGCACAAAGAAAATATTTGGCGGCTGTTTATGATGTCACCCTGTGGGTCCCAGCCCTAAAGTTCACTAGTGTGGGACCCTTTACTCAGGCCTATACAGCAAGTAAAAACCTGGTCTGCCATGACAGACAAACCATATGAACAATCTATAAAACCCTAACATAAAAGGACACAACTATCTCGAGAATGACGCTGTGCACACGCAGATACCAGACCTTCAGAGTCAAAAACAGTAGACAGTCTTTCTCCAATTAACTTCTTAGTACCTATCTGCACACCTCTACAGTGGTGACTAGAGAAGGGGCCTGAGCAAATGGACACCCCACCCACTACTGGAGGCTTCTACAGTGCACACACACTGCCTGTGTAGCAAGGCAACTGAACAGTCAGCCACAGTTTTATTTTTGTTTCAAAGTGGTGGTTTTGTCTATGGTTTTATATTGCTTCCACTCTTGGTCTTTTTGTTCACAAATTTTTCCTGGAGGTGGGAGCTTTTGCTCCCTACATTAACCAAGAAGAGTCAGCAATCATGGACATATAGCCAAACTACAAACATAGCCCATAATATTCCACAATTGAGACGAAAGCCAATAACAGATGCTAAGAATTACATGCAAAAAGGGAAGCCTATCTCCTGATCATATCCATCAGGAGACACCCAATAAGCTTAATAACACAACAACAAATATCCATTTAAGCATTAAAATACCCACATAACCACTGGAAATGACATACAAAACACAAGAAAAGATCTCCAAACATGTGCAAAACCAGAAAAGAATAACAGAGACAAATGAGCTGGAGACAGACAAAGGCTCCCCAGAAAAGGAAGAGCAGGTTTTGGATTTGCCTGAGAAGGAATTCTGAAGAAGGGGTAGAGGAAAACAAGGAAGAAGTCAGGAAAGTACAAAAATAGCAATCAAATAAGATTGATACAGCATTGGAAACAATTCAAAATCTGCAAAAAGAGATCCAGATGATTAATAATAAAATATCAGAAATGGATAATACACTGAAAGGGGAAAAGAGCAGAATAGAAGAGATGGAAGCCAGAACTAGCGAGCTGGAACACAAGTCTTTCAATACTGCTAAGATAGAAGAGCAAGCAGAAAAAAGGATAAAAAATCTGAAGAGAGTATGATTCATTCAGGATAACATGAAGAGGAACAACTTAAGAATCATTGGCATCCTGGAACAGAAAGAATCATCGAAGTCCACAGAGGAGATAGTTGAAGAGCTTCCGGAAGAAAATATCCCTAATGTCTTGAAAGAGGAGAAGATAAACATTCGAGAAGCCAAAAATTCCCAGGAAGGATAGACTCCAAAAGAAAGTCACCAAGACATATAGTAATCAAGAGCTCCAAAATCAAAGAAAGGAGAGAATCCTAAAAGCAGCCAGGCAAAAGAGAAATGGAACTTACAAAGGCAAGCAAATCAGATTAAGTTCTGATTTCTCAGCAGAAACCATGCAGGCAAAAATGCAATGGGGAGACATATACAAAACCCTGAAAAAAAAAAACTGCCAACCAAGAATCGTCTATCCAGCAAAACTGTCAATCAAATACGATGGTGCAATCAAAACATTCCAGGATAAACAGAAACTAACAGATTTTGTCAAAACCAATCCAGCACTTCAAAACATTCTAAAGGAAGTTCTGTGGACTGAAAACCAACAAGAACAGACAACAACCAGAGACTGACAGGCATGGCAACACCACCTGGAACTCAATCGACAGATAGCAGAGTTCAGAACATAACAGAATTACAGTAACGAATTCAAAAGAGCTGGGAGGTCAATTGAAGATCAAAATAAGATCAATGTCAAAGATGGGATAAATGAAGAAAGAGAGATCAGGTGGTGAGGCTGTCAGGTAGATTACAGGATGCAATAGATTCTCTTAAATGGAGAGAAAAGTTAATAGACTATAAAGTAACCCCAGAGAAAGTTAGTACTTCACAACTTACCATGAAAATGAACTGCCAACCAGAACAAGCAATCATGAAAACTAAGAAGAAGACGATAAGAAATAGCACAAAAAACACAAACTCATCACAAGAAAGAATGCAGAACAAAGGAACAAACAGCACTACCAAAAATTAATATAATGGCAGCAATTAATTCATACCTATCAATAATTACATTGAATATCAATGGATTGAATGTACCAGTGAAGAGACAGAGAGTGGCAGAATGGATAAAAAAAAAAGACCCTTCAATATGCTGCCTGCAAGAGACACACCTTACAAACAAAGACAAAACAGACTAAAAGTTAAAGGATGGAAAAAAATTTACCAAGCTAATTGCAACAATAAACAATCAGGAGTGGCAATTCTAATCTGTGATAAAGTAAAGTTTAAGACAAAAACCAGCATAAGAGATAAGGAATGACGCTATATTATGATCAAAGGGTCAACTGCACAAGACAACATAACCATAATAAATATTTTCACTCACTCCCAGTGAAATAGCAACAAGATATATGAAGCAAACCTTACTAGAATTGAAGAAAGAATTAGATAAATCTACAGTTATAGTGGGAGATTTTAATATACCACTTTTGAAAAGGGACTGAACAACCAGAAAGAAACTCCACAGAGTTACAGAGGAACTAAACAGCACTCTCAACCAACTTGACCTCATAGACGTGTACAGAGCATTCAACTCAGCAACAGCACAATATACTTTCTTCTCGAATGCAAATGGCACATCCTCCAGAATTGACCATGTGTTAGGTCACAAAGCTAGCCTCCATAAATTTACAAACATCAAAATACTACAGAGTATCTTTTCAGACCACAATGCCATAAAACTAGAAATCAACAACAAGAAGACTAAGGAAATAAAGTCAAATACATGGAAACTGAACAACACCTTGCTGAAAAAAAGTGACTGGGTAAAAGAAGAAATTAAACGTGAATTCACAAAGTTCCTAGAAACAAATGGTACTTAAGAACAACAACAACACAACACCTCTACAAGGAAAGGACAAATAACCCAGTTAAAAAATGGGCACAGGACATGAGCAGACACTTCACCAAGGAAGAGATCTGGCAGCCAACAAACACATGAAGAAATGTTCACATGTGTTTGTTGCCATTAGAGAGATGCAAATCAAAACAACAATGAGATATCATTTCACACAAGCAATAACAGTAAAGCTCAAAAAAGTAGAGGACAATAAATGCTGGCAAGGATGCGGAGAGACTGGGCCCCTCCTACATTGTTGGTGGGATTGCAAAATTTTCCAACCACTCTGGAAAGCAATATGGCGCTTCCTCAGAGGGTTGGAAATAGAAATACCTTATGATCCAGCAATTCCTCTACTTGGTATTTACCCACAAGATAAAAGAGCCAC
>NW_006408549.1:24210800-24217737 GCF_000296735.1 Chrysochloris asiatica
ATGTTCATAGCAGCTCTATTTACAATAGCAAAAAGATGGAGACAGTCTAAGTGCCCATTAATTGAAGAATGGATAAACAAACTGTGGTACATACACACAATGGAGTACTATGCTACCTTGAAGAACAATAAGGAAGCTGCAAGCCACTGCATAACATCGATGAACCTTGAGGACATTATGCTGAGTGAAATTAGTGAATCACAAATGGAGAAATACTGCATAGGACCATCATTGTAAAAGAGTAGGAAAAAGAACCCACACTGAAAGGGTGGAAAATTAGACATATATTTGCTGATCACCAGGATGTATGGGATGAGAGGGAGGGAGGTAGGGAGGGAAAGATACAGCGCAGGGTAGGGAATAGAAGGATAGCTTGGGTGCCGGGGCGACTGTGAGGGACAATACACAAGAAGGGGGAGGGGAATGGAAGAACAAGGCTGATGGGAGAACAGTTAGGCAGGTTCGCTTGGGCTAAGTGGGTAGAGGTAAATGATGATGTATGCACAACCTTGGAACAACAGGGCTCTGTGATACAGGAATTGAGGCACGGTTTGAAGGGGTAAAAGAGGGGAATAGTGTTAAGAAGCTTGGCTGTCTTTTGAACCTTGGTTTCCCTTGCCTACCATTGTAAAATAGACACTTGAGGTGGGGAAAAAGGAGTAGCCAGAATCATCACTACAGAAAGCTTGTAAGTCCATCTTCAGTCTATACCTGATTGGTATGCCTTAAAGGGGCCTAGAAGTTGCCCAGTGAAAGAGGCGTCCTGTGGAGCCTTACATTTCTCAAGACTATAGGTGGAATCCAGAACCCCATCCAGAACCAACTGAGGTAGGAAATTTCCAATGGAAACGACAAGTAGACCAGCCTGGAGCGGCTAGAAGAACACAAGAACTCCGTAAAAGAAAGACTGGCAGGAAAAATCTGAAACAATAACGGCAGTCTGATTGATTACTACAAGAGCAAGTAAGCTGTTCGCCTGGGAGCTATCAAGGCAAACAGTTGGGACCCCTCAGAGCAAACCCCCTTCCAAGACTGAGACTCAAGGGGAATACATGAGCAGGCATGTGGCCTGGCTGGTGACCATGTTGGTTACGGATAAGGGGAAGAGGGGGAAAAAAACAACAATGAGGTTGTGAGCTAAGACCCCATGAACTCAGGTGGAGACCTGGATGGCCAGTAGTGGTTACGACTTTGGCTGCTAACCTCAAGGTTGACAGTTCGAAACTGCCAGCCGTTCTGTGGGAGAAAGATGAGGCTGTCTGCTCCTGTAAAGACTTACAGCCTTGGAAACCCTGTGCAGGGTCACTATGAGTCGCAACCGACTCCACAGTGCTTAACACCAACAACAACCTGTACTTATGGATGCTGTTATTGTTGTTGTGAAGTGCCGTCAAGTCGGTTCCGACCCTGAGCGACCCTGTATAGTAGGGTTTCCAAGGAGCAGCTGGTGAACTTGAACTGCTGACCTTGCAGTTCAAACAGCTTTGCAATCTGGCGCATTAGCCCCTAGGGCCACACCAGGACTCCTCAAATACATATGAGACTATTGACAATACTATGGTTAGGGTCAGGTACACCTTAGTCCTCAAATTGACATCTTTGCTCTTCAACACTTTAAAGAGGTATTGTGCAGCAGATTCATTTAGGTTTCTTTGTATATTTAGAACACTGCTTTAAAAAAAAAATTAAATGGCTTCTCTTCTTGTGTGAGAGCAGTAGTCTCTTGCAAATCTCTACACAGACTCTAATTAGAGTGGATAGCCAAGTGGTATGAATTTTGCTTTTTGAAATATTTGCTTTTATACTCAAAGTGCTTCAGTAAAGTGGGATTTTATTTTTTAGTTTCAACTGCATTTTTAAAAATTCCAAATTCATGGTGTGTAATGAGATTATATTTGCTGATTCTAGAATATAGCAAATGACAATAATCTTGAAGGATTATGCTATTAGAGAAATATAAAATTAACAACTTAATTTATTTGAGCTCAAATTAGTAATCTGCTGCTGGTCCGTTCCTCATTTTAAACTCAGTAGCTCTTAACTTAATAAAATGAAATAAAACTTGGGCATTTTATCTGTCATTGGGGCTTTCTGTTATAACCCATCAGTGAAGCACTGCTGTTCTGCCTAGGTGTAATGACATTTTCTATTCCTATGTTTAAAACACCAATTGATGGTAATGTTCTACCAAAGTATATCATTAAATCTAATTACTAAAGGGAAAAAAAGTCCCAAAAATATATAACTGGAGGTACCAGAGGGTTTTTATTTGATGAAGAACTAGTGTATATACAGATTAGTAAACTAATAAAGCTGTGTCCCATTCCACTTACAGTCTATGATTTTTCTAATATAAAGTGAAAAACTTACTAAAAATATACACCTAAAGTCCATTAAAAGCCATTATTCTTTGTCTTCACACTGGTTTTGCTCATATAATTATGATCTTGCCTTTAAAATCTTACTCTATTAGAGAGGAAAATGATTTTTTTAAGATTTCCAGTTCCATTAGTATAATAAATATCCTTGCTATGATTAAAAGGGGTCATTGATTTTGCATTCACACTCAAAATGAATCTTATTTAAAAGATATTGCCACTTTCTAAGAATACACTTGCTTATTGAAGTGATAACCTCTGGATTTTCAATTAAAATAAGCAAACTACTTATAAGCAAACTAGTTATAAGAAAATTAGTCTAATAATATAAATCTAGTTTTCTCAAAACAATGTTTTCCATTTAAGTAGTTCACAATTTTGCTATATTCTAACCATTCTAATTCATTGATTCTCAAAGATTTCCTCTAAAAATTCCTCCCCACTCTTTATAACAGTTTTAGTCTAAATATATGTATCAACAATCAATATTATAAATGAAAAGCTGAGAAATTTAAAAAATGTGTATTTATCATATTAGTAAAAACGGAAAACACATTTTATATAAAAATTTTAATTACATATTCAAAAATTAATATTTTGTGAAAATAATTATACTTTCCCAAATATTTTAATCTACTACCTTAGAAAAGTGCTATTGCATACTTTGAGAGACTGAGAGTAACAACTATGCCAGTATTACAGTAAAACTTGAAAAAGCTGGAACCTGCGTAAGGTGAAAACCTGTCATATTTTCAACTAAGAAAGAGCAATGAAAGTGATAAGCTGCACTTTGTAAAGTGGAAAACTTATGAGACCCAGAAAATACAACAGCAACAACAAAAAACCAAAACAACAACAAAAAAACGCTGGCACATCAAGTTCAGACTCTCATAGGTTTTACTGTAGTATTACAATATTTCTGACCATGCAAATCTTTAAAAATTTTAAGGATAAACAAGTGGGCCCATTGCTGCTGCCACTGTGACAGTCCATCTCCTTGGGGACCTTCCTCTTTTTCTCAGATTCTCCACTTTGCCAATTGTGAGGTCCTTTTTCAGAGACAGGTCCCTCCTGTTAATATGTCTGAAGTATGAAAGAGTAAGTCTGGCCATCTTGGCTTCTAAGGAGCCATCTGTCTATTCTTCCAAAACAGATTTGCTGTTCCTCTGGCAGTACATTATACTTTCAATATTATTCACCAGCACCATAATTCAAATGCATCTTTCTTCCCTGGTCTTCCTTAATTCATTGTCCAATTCTCACAAGCATATGAAGTGATTAGAAATACCATGGTGGACTAGGTAGTAACCACATATAGATGCTCTACAACCAAATACAATTGAAAATCAAAACAGAATCAGAAAACCAAATGAAACAGATGAAAACGATAGTCCTGGAACCCTGAGCTTTAGATGATGGGATACAGAAATGAACTGAATGCCTACTAGGAGAGAAAGTTCAACAGATAGGGTATAAAAAGGAGACAGACAGTGGCCTGTGCCGGCTGACCAGAGGCAGTGTAGCTTTTGAAAGCAGCTTCAGAAACAAGATAACATATTGGCATTGCAGAAGCATACTAGTGATTCCAGTAGATAAAGGTGCAGGTACAATTATTTTTTGTTCCTCACACTTCCCTGGTGACTGGTTCCTCACACTCCTGAATACACTCCAGGGCAGCTTTCATTATCTCAGAGCCAGAGGGGAGGGAGGTGGGAGAAACTATCCACATTAAACACAGCACATGAATTCAGGTGATTCCTGCTCCAAACATGCAGAGCCAGCTCTGGCCAGTCCTGGACTAGCCTTAACTAGGAAAAGCAGCTTAACAGACACATGGCAGGGGCTGCGGTGGGGATGGGAATGGGGAGTAGGATAAAATGAGATTGGGGATCTATGCTCCTGACCAGGAATTGCACAATTATCTTGAACTTTAGTGGGGTGTCTTTGAAGGCAAAAGGGTGGTTGGTGGCACAAAAGCATACCATGTATTGGCAGAGAAAAAGGTTTGAAATTGTTTCTTGCACTCCACATTACAAGAGTGTGACAAAAGTTTCTTGAACTCCACATTACACTGGTGACAAAAGGTGTGGCACACTGTCAGGGACGTTCCTCTCTCCAGCCACTCCAATCAAAGGGAGTAGGTATCTATTAGCACCAATCCTGAAACCTGGAATCAGATGTGACCTACTTCAGAACTGCAAAGTTGGGCTAGCCAGCCCTGGACTAGCGGGGCCTCTTGCCATTGACTGCCTTTTGGGATAGAAATATCCTGATCTCACAGTTGCTTTGGGGTCTGCATGAACTGCTTCCGGATGTAGTACCCAGAACAGACAACACCTAGCCCTATAGGGTCTCCATCTAGGGCTGGAGCACTATTGCCTTAACCCTTGCCCACCCACCATGGAAGTCCTTGGCTGGCAAAAGACCCCAGAAGTTACTCACTGTCAAGGATTTTCTTTTCATTGTTTTGGTTTACTTATTTGTTCATCCTCTCTTTACTTACCCTGGCATTTTCTTCTGTTTTACTTTCCCAACTGCTACTGATTCTTTCTTATTTTTTTCTTCTATTTTTCCCTTTTGATTTTTCTTTAATACTCTCTGGTCTCTTTCCCTTTTACCCAACCCTTTACCTTGTGGTATTCGGCTCTTTTGCTTTTACTCTTTCTTTCTTCTTCTTCTTCTTCTTTTTTTTTTTTTCTTTCATTGTTCAAAATGATGGAGACAGGTGAAGACACAGAGAGGTTTGTAAGGGTTAAACACAATAAAGGTAAACAGTGCTATATACACAACCATGAAACTATGGTGTTCTGTAGGTAGATACATGAATAGATATACATGCTCAACAGATATGGGAGGGAGAGAGGGAATATATCCATAAATACATCAGGGTTTGAAAGAGGATATTTGTATTTACCTTTGCTGCAAACACATCTATGAATGTAGTAGAGAATATAGGTGCAAAATGATGTAAACTTTTTAGATATTATCTAACTTGTTTAGTCAATGAATTGCTGTTCCTGGAGCTCAGAACCATAGTCTCAAGGGATACCATGGAAAATTGGCATATTATAGTCCACAAAGACAATGTTCTACTTCCTACAAAGTTGAGTAGTGTCTGAGAACTTAAAAGCTAATGAGCGGCCATCTAAGGTGCAACTACTGGTCTCTCTATGTGCAGAAGTAAGAAACGGGATCAATATTGAAGATACCTGGAATCACCTAGTCCAGTAGATCAATGAAACAGCTAAGCATCAGTCACCCTGTCTACAAGACCATAAGAACTAGATGGCACCTGGCTACCACTACCAATTGCTATGAAAGGTTGTTGTTGTTAAATGCTGTCAAGTCGATTCCAACCCATAGTGACCCTTTTTAGGGTTTCTAAGAAGCAGCTGGTGAGTTTGAACTGCTGACCTTGCAGTTCAAACAGCTTTGCAGTCTGGCACATTAACCCACAGCACCACACCAGGACCCCAGATAGAGAGGGAACAAATGTGGAACAAAACTCAAAATTATTTAAGAAAAATAATAACAGGTTTACTGGTCATAAAAAGACTGGAGGAACATGGGACTATGGCCCTTGACCACACTTCAAGTCAGGAATGAAACTCACCCTCGTGGCCCAATTTTCATTCAAGCAGTAGATATGTATATCAGGGGGACAACAAAAGGAATAAGTATGCTCACCTTGGAATGGTCAAACATTCACAATCAAAAGGGCAACATTTATCTACAGACAAAGTTGAAAAGGAATGGGAAGGAGGAGGGAATGGAAATACATCCATTTTACTACAAGGAATTTGTAGAATGGATGTATCCACCACTTGTCTGTCAGTTTGTCATACTGTCGTGGCTTGTGAGTTGCTGTGATTCTGGAAGCTCTACCATCCAGTATTTTAAATACCAGCAGGGTCACCCATGGTGGACAGGTTTCAGATGAGCTTCCAGACAAAGACAGAATAGGAAGAAAGAGTGATGAACTACTTCCAAAAATTTAGTCACTAAAAATCTTTTGAATAGCAGAGAAACACTATCAGATATCATGCTGGAAAATGAGCCCCTCAGGTTGAAAGGCACTCAAAATGCGACTGGGGAAGAGCTGCCTTCTGGGGTAGAGTTGACTGTGATGACATGAATGCAGTAAAGCCTGTGGGAGAAATGCAAGCAGGACCTTCATTTGCTGATAGGACACAACTCAAAATGAAGAGAAACAGCTGTGAACATCCATTGAAAATCAGAACATGGAATGTATGAAGTATGAATCTGGGAAAATTGGAAGTTGTCAAAAATGAAATGGAACACATAAACATCAATATCTTAGGCATTAGTGAGCTGAAATGGACTGGTATTGGCCATTTTGATTCTGACAACCACACGGTTTTCTATGCTGGAATTGACAAATTGAAGAGGAATGCTGTTGCATTCATTGTCAAACAAAACATATCCAGATCAGTCATGAGGTACAACACTGTGATAGGATAATATCCATGCACCTACAGGGAAGCCCAATTAACACCACTATTATTCAAATTTATGCACCAACCACTAAAGCCAGTGAG
>NW_006408549.1:24222692-24241771 GCF_000296735.1 Chrysochloris asiatica
TAGGAAAAATGTTACATGGAAGGGATTGCAATCACTGAGATGAAACAAAGTATGATTTATTGATTGCAAAACTGATGATCTTGTCTATAAACTTTCACACAATTCACAATTATATGTTAAATAAATAAATAAACTGTCACAAAATATGCCTCACCCAGAGGACATGTTCCCAGACTACTTGTCATCTTCCAGGGCTCTCCAATTCAGGTTATCTGCTTTTTCTTTTCTTTTCTGTTTCTCCATAGTGTTTTCATCACAAAACACTTAAGGTTTAATTTAGCATTTATTTATCTGTTAGATTGTATATCATCACTAGATTGTAAGCTATGTATGTGCAGTGATCTTGGTCAATTAATAACTGCTATACCCTTAGTAACTTGATAAAGAGCCCTTGATCGGGAGACACTCAATAAATGTTTGTGTAGGAATTGACTTATAACTAATTTCTGTATGTCTCTAATATCATCTTATATGAGTGTTATTAAGGCCAAAATATTGAAGATTTTGATTTAGAATAAGGTTCTTTTAATTTACAATATAAGTTAGATCTTAAATAGAAACTAAGAAAAATCTGCTTTAGTGATCAGCACCTTAAAAAATGTGATTTGAATATAGAGTAGTTCTTTAAAAATCTAAGTCATGAAAGCACTAAGACAAACTTCCATAATTGTCCCTCTGATTAATATAAAATGTAAATACACTGTTACTTAATACTTGTTCACTTTCTCCTATACCTATATAATTGTTTTAGTTTAAAAATCCCTACTGTTTTTACTTTAAACAATTAAATGACATTAAGATGGATAAGCAGTCATTCGTGGTAATTGAAACATGGTGTCATTTGCAGCATGTACAGAGTGTTGTAGAAATTTGAGCTCTGGGTGCACAACCTACTCTTCACCCTGTGTAGAAAAATTACTAAACTCCTTGGAATTTATTGCGTTCTCAATTTTATCTTGTGATTTTCACTTTCTGTAAAAGCATGATGAATGCATTATATACAAATTCCCAGCACTTCTAGTAAGTGCAGGGCATAGCCATTAATTAAAGTGTGACCATTTCAGTCTATAAAAAATAGCTTCAACTAAACTGGCAGCTGTTACAGTTGCTTCATTTCTCTTGTTCTAGGAGGTAACAAGAAATGCAATTAACTCCATCTACAACACATCTATAAATTTTATACTTCCATTATAAAGCACCAAAGCATATCACATGCACACACACACATACATTATAGGCCAATCAATTACTTCAGCAAATCAATACACTGATACAGTGTTATAAATGTAATTTTCATATGGAAAATACTTATTAAACTTTATAATTTTAGATATTTGATTTCTAGACCAAATGTGTTGCAAATATATGCAATCTCATTATCATCAATCAACTTAAATTAATAGGATAGTTTTGAAATCTACTTAAATAATTGTTAAATTGAAATGAATTCTAAAATGTTAGAGGAAATGTTGATGACAGAATTCAAATAAACAGAGAAAGTGTTACAATTTTATCAGGTCCAGCATACAGCAACTGACAATAAAATTCATACTTACAAGTTGATAATTTCCTTTAACCTACACATTATTCAGATTCTACTAATAAAAATATGTGTACCAGTTTCTATAATTATCCTAGAATCCAATAAACAAAGAGAATATTGTATGTGAATGATCTTAATATTAATTAAAACTGCCTTTTTAATCACTGAAAACCAGACACTATTTAACACTAAAGAATAAAAAGGCGAATTTAAGCTTTTTTACATTTATTCCAACCTTAAATATTCTATTATAATTGTAATAAAAATGAACGATACTAAACTTTGGCCCATAAGTTATGATATTATATAATTTTATGGGATTTCTTTCCTTGCATGAAGTTATATCATGTCAGTGATGCATGAGGGAGAGAGGCAGATGGATGAAGAGTGTGTACGTGTCTGTAGCATAGAAGTTTTAAATCAATTGTGGTGTTATACTCTTCTCTCCAAAATATACATAGTGTAAATCAACAATAGTTCAATATCAAAAATGATTTTTAGTTTTTTCCTTAACTAACCATTAATTTTCTAATTCCTAATAGCCTTGTTGAATGAGCACTCCACATCCCAAAGGATGTCAAGTACAGATCTAAGTAAAACTTATCTAACAATTAAAATAGTAAAGGATTATTCATTGTTACACTTCTTGGGATGATTTTAAGGCAGATGAACACCAGAACCAGTCCTATGAACAATTGTCTTAAATGGATCTACTATTAGAAATGGTCAGTTCCCTCAAAGTGGCAATACTTAGACTATAGATGGAACAATAGTTAATGGATAAAAACTATTGAAATAAGATTTTTATGTTTTTTTTTTTATAAAAGAATAATCTAATTCTGTTTTATTTGCATCGGTTATTTTAGAATACTCAATGCCTCCCTTACCTTTTCATAATTTTATTTTACAACATACTTTGATTTATTCTTTCAGTTTTTAAGAATCTGGTTGCTTTACTACAAGCAATATTGTTGTTAAGTGCCATCAAGTCAGTTCCGACCCATAGTGACCCTGAACAGGGTTTCCAAGGCTATAAATCTTTACGGGAGCAGAAAGCCTCATCTTTCTCCTGCGGAACAGCTGGTAGTTTCGAACTGCTGACCTTGAGGTTCGCAGCCTGATTCGTAACCACTATGTTACCAGAGCTACAAGCAATAGATGGGTCTATAAGGAAAACAACATTAGTGAAGTATGCACATCATAGAATGGTCAGCCATTTCAGGTCAAAAGAACAGCTTTTCCCCAAGGACAATGTTCAGAAGGGTTGAGAAAGAAAAAGAAATAGAAGCAAGAAACACAGGGAGGAATTAGGATAAGTGATGTTACTCTGAGGGGATTGTAATCAGTGAGGTGATATGATGTATGTACAATTTATCGAATATAAAACTGATGATCTGCTCTGTGAACTTTCACCAATTCACATAATAATAATAATAATAATAATAAAGCCAACAACAGCAACAAAAAATCCTATGGAGCATGATTTTATTCTGACACATACGGAGTTGCCATGAATCTTCCTGAGTTGGGGGAGTGGGGATAAAAGTGTGGAGAATGAGGGGCAAAGTAGATGTTGATGGGAATGCAGTAAAGATAACTCCAATATCTTTAGTTTAAGTAATTGAAGTAATAGAAGTGTCAACTGGAAAGAAAAGGTTTGTATGAAAAATGGATTATGTGCAGGAGACATATCAGAATATTGGTTTAGACCTGGATAAATTGTTGATTACAATTAGAAATCCAATTAGCAGTGTCAAAAGGCGATCACCTTTAGGACTTTTTAGTTCAAGGAAGCAAAGGTTTAAGTATGAAGGCATTTAATGTTATGATCAGAGCCGAGATACACCAAAGAAGACTGAGGAAGGAGTAAGTAATTACTGTGGTCAGAAACAACCCAAAAGTTTCCAGTTTTGAAGGCCAAATAAAGAAGTGTTTCAAGGAGAAATGTGTGATTGGCTATGTGCTGCTAGTAGACTGTATACAATGAAGGATGGGAACTGGCTGTTTCAGTTCATCAAGGGAGACCAGCACTGACTAGAGAGCAATTTCAATGGAGACATGATGGCAAAAGACTTAATAAATAGTTGTCAAGGTAACATATTTGGAGAGGAAATGAGTTTAGACAACTTCTTTTGAGGACTGTCACCAAGAAAATAAAGAGAACTTAAAAGAGAATTTGAATGAAAGGAGAATTTATTTTGGTGTTCAGAACAATCTAGGAACAAGGACAAGGAGGATGATGTAGGTGAGAAAGAATTGTCAAAAAGGAACAGAAGAATAATTGAAAAGTTCGTTTTTTTAGGTACATAGACATTTATTTCGTTTGCGTTAACAGAAGAGTTCCCACAGTATTTGTGTGCAGTAAGAGGAACGTATGAAGATGTATTGGTTGACATTTGTAAATTTATATGTCCTCAGTTAATTAGAGGCAGAATCATTAATTAATTATGGTAGTGGGGGTGGGTGCTGTGGTTTGAAATAAATGAAAGGAAGAATAGTCTAAGAAAATATTTCATTATTTGTTATTGGTATAGGAGTTAATTTTATATTAAATAATTATGAAATTCAGCTAATACTAGGCAGCTTGGTAAATACTGCACTTTACTATATTGTTAACATTTTGCCAGATCTCATATATTGTTGAGTCAATTCCAAGTCATAGTAACTCTGTATAGGGATTCTAAGGAGCAGTTGGTGAACTTGAACCTCTAACCATGTAATTATGTATGTACACACACATACATTTATATACACATATATACATACATATACACACATACACATATATATTCACAGAACTAGTAAATTGTCTATTTCTATATTACATAATGATTTGAACCATATTGATAGTTTCCTTTCAAACATTAAAGTAAAAGACACAAAAAAGCAAATCTGTTTAATCATGTCATTATTATTTAGATACTTTTATACATGCACATTATATATAAATTTAAAAATTATCCGGTAGGGGAAGTAGAAATGAAAATTATCGTTCACATTTGAGTCAAAGTCTTTGTTAGATGCTGTGAAGTCAGTTCCGACTCATAGACTCCTTCCTTACGCACAATGAAAGGAATCACTGCCCAGCCCTGTCCCACCTCATAATTGTGTTGGAGCACAATGCTGCTGTCACTGTGTCAATCTAGCTCATTAAGGGTCTTCCTCTTTTTAGGAAGGGACTGGTCCTTCCTGATAAGACATCTGAAGTATGAGAGACAAAGTCTTGTCTTCCTGGCTTCTTTGGAGCATTCTGGCTGCGCTTCTTCCAAGAGAGATTGGATTGTTCTTTGAACAGTCTATGATGCTTTTAGTATGCTTTTCTAACACGATTATTCAAATGAGTCAATCTATAGTCTTATGATAACTACCACAATCAATTCAGTGTGTTAACCTTGCTTAAAAATCTCCAATAACTCTCACTCATTTTACCAGAGACTATATTTTGTATTATTTTATATCATTATAAAGAATATCTTGTAATGGCTTAGAATATTTTTTGTGATAATTTTTCATTGTGAGAGGACTTTATGAAGAGCTTGGTAAAAGAAAGGAAAAGTAAAGTGGAGTATGGAAATAATCCTACTGAATATTATGATTATTATCTTCATCAAAAAAATAGATGAGATTATATTTACTGTCCTTAGAATATAGTAGCTTGTAAGTAAGTCTCTTGGAAGAAAGTTTCACTCTAAGCATAACAAAACCTATTTTTGTAAAGGAAAATCAAACCAAACCAATTCATGGCAACTACATGTGAGTCAGAATAGAAATTTCTTCATAGGATTCTCAATAGTTGATTTTTTAGAAGTATATTGCTAAGCCACTGGCTGGACCCTGAAGTGCCATTGAAATGTCACTGGATGGATCTGAACTGCCCATCTTTCATTAAATAGAACTGTGCTTAATCATTTACACTACCCAGAGACTCCATCTATGTAAATATAGAAAAATAAAAATATGACACTCAAACCATTGATTGACTATTATAAGAAAACAAGCCCCAATTCTTGGTAAAAAATCTTGGAGAAAAACAAGCTATCTTAAATGGGCTTCTGATTGACAAATAGTAAGAATGTAGCAATATGAGAGAGTCAACTTGTCATCAATTGCTTACTTCAATGATAATTTAAAATATAACTTGAATTTTATGTGACTTTGTTGCAAACCATTATCCAAAAGAACTATTAAGGAAATATTTCTTTCTAACCATATCTCTCTAATGAAGATTTTGTTACACGGTAATATAAGTTTTAGATCCAAGATGAGAGGTAAAGGGGTTACAGTTCTCTTTTCCTTCCTTGCCCACAGCCACCCCAATTTAAAGTGGGTGTTACATGTTGTAATTCACCTGAAGCATGAGAATGGGTTCTAAAAAATCAAGATAATTTTATCTTAGTACAAAAAAAAAATCCGCTTGTATTTCAATATTCCATTTAAATTGTCTTTCGTTTTTGAAGACTTCTTTGGCAATTCTGAACTATTTCCACTTCTTTGTCACAATGATAATGTATAGATACTTACCCAACTATATTGTTCTTATTGGTATATATATATAAATGTCTCATTACATATATATATATATATATATATATATATATATATATATATATATATATATATATATATATATATATATATATATATATATGTTTCTTTTCCTAGATTATAAATTATCATGATAAAGAAATATCTATCCTTGTTACATTCCCATTAACATTGTGACTTGAACACAAAAAGAGCCAATACATGCTGATGATTAAACAAATGAACAAGTGATTTAAAATTTTTCACTAACACACTTTACAATTTAACTTCCATACTTTCTTATTAAGTACATCTCATTTCAATGCACATTATGCACTTTAAAATATCAGAATCTGATCACACTAATCTGAAATAAGCCTTTCATTGAGAAAATACAGATTTAATGGATCTAGCAAGTGTTGAAGAAGTAAATGCCTATTTGTTGTTACTGTAAGTTGCCACTGGGTTGGCACTGACTCATGGCATGTTTCTGTATAACAAATCAAAATGTCTGATCTTGAGACTTTTTCATGATTATTGATATTTTTGAGTTTATTGTTATGCCTATCATGTTGTGCCTTTGGATAGTATTCTGTTGTGATCCATAGGTTTCAATAGCTACACTTTTGGAAGTAGACTTCCCAATCTTTCTTCCTAGTCCAGTTTAGTCTGGAAGGTCTGCTGAAGCCTGTTTACCATGGGTGGCAATGCTAGCATTACAATACTAGTGCATCACTTCCAGCATCATAGCAACACCGTAGTCACCACAGCTCAACAAACTACAGATGAGTGGTGCTCTCAGCTGTTATATAAAGATAATCAGATATTGGTTGTTGTTAGGTGTCATCGAGTTGGTAGCGACTCATAGCAATTCTATGCACAACAGAACAAAACAATGCCTGGTCCTGGGCCAACTTCACAAGTGTTGCTATATTTGAGCCTACCATGCTGCCACTGTGCCAATCTATCTCATTAGAGGACATCCTCTTTTCCTCCAACCCTCCATTTTACAAAACATGATATCCTTCTCCAAGGACTGGTCACTCCTGACAATACATCTGAAGTATGACAGATGACATCTGGCCATCCTGGCTTCCAAGGAGCATTCTTGCTGTACTTCTTCCCATACAGATAGATTTGTTCTTTTGGCAATTCATAGTACTTTGAATATTCTCCTCCAACACTATAGCTCAATTCTTCTATGGTCTTTCTAGTCACTGACCAACTTTCGCATGCATATGAGGTTATTGAAAGCACCATGGCTTGGGCCAGACACACCATAGTCCTCAAACTGACATCTTTCCTTTTCAACATTTTAAAGAAGACTTGTGCAACATATTTGCCTAATGCAATATGTCATTTGATTTTTTGACTGCTGCTTCCATGAGTATTGATGGTTGATATAAGCAAAATTAAGTCTTTGACAATTTTAATCTGTTCTCCATTTATCATGCTGCTATTTATTGGTCCAGTAGTGAGGATTGTTGTTTTCTTTACATTGTGATGCAACCCATGCTGAAGGCTGTGGTCTTTAATCTTCATCAGTAAGTATTTTAAGTCCTCTTTGCTGTCAGCAAACAAGGTTGTATCATCTGTATTTCATAGGTTGTTAATGAGTCTTCCTTCTATCTTCATGCCACATTTTCCTTCATATAATCCAGCTTCTCTGATTATTTGCTTATCATACAGATTGAATAAATATGGGGAAAAAATACAACCCTAGTACAAACCTTTCCTAATTTTAAACCATTTAGTGTTCCTTTGTTCTGTTTGAACAACTGCCCCTTTGTCTATGCTTAGGTACTTCATGGGCACAATGAAGTATTCTGGAATACTCATTCTTGGCAATGTTGTCCATAGCTTGTCATGATCCACACAATCAGAGGTCTTTGCATAATCAATAAAGCACAAATATCTTTTTGGTATTCTCTACTTTCAGCCAAGATTAATCTTATGTCAGCAATGATAACCCACATTGCACATCTTCTTCTCAATCTTGAATCTCTGGAAATTCTCCTACAAGGTATGGTTGCAATCATTTTTAAATTATCATTAGCAAAATTTTTCCTGCATGAGATATTAATGATATTTCCCGATGATTTCTGCATCCCTTTGGAATGGGCAAAAAGATGGGTCTCTTCCAGTAAGTTGGCCAGGTTCTTCTCTTTTAATTTTCTAAATTTCTTGCCATAGATGAGTGAGTGCCTCCAGTGCTTCGTCAGTTTGTTGTAAGATTTTAATTTGTATTCATCACTTCCCAGAGCCTTGTTATTTGCTAATGCATTCAATGCACCTTAGACTAATTTCTTCAGTATCATTGGCTCTTGATCCTATTGTTGTTGTTGTTAGCTGCCATCGAGTCGGTTATCGACTCATATGCTACCTCTTAAAATGGTTGAGCATCATCCATTTCTTTTTGGTACAGTGATTATGTTGATTCCTTCTATCTTCTTTTGATGTTTTCTGCATCATTCAATATGTTTACCATGTTGTTTTTGTTGTCAAGTGCCATCGAGTTGGGTGTGACCCACAGTGATCCTGTGCAAGGTTTCTGAGGTACGGCTGGTGAGCTTGAACAACTGACCTTGCAGTTCAAATGGACATTGCAGTCCAGCACATTAACCCATAGTGCTAAATATTCAGAAATAATCCATCTCTCCTTTTTCCTAGTCTATCTTTTTAAACTCAGCTGAAACTTGTATACTCTGGATGACCCTGCTGATATTTAAAATACCTGAGGCATGGCTTCCAGTATCAGAGCAACACATAAGTCGCCACAGTACGACAAACTGACAGACAAGGGATGGAATCAGATGTTATTACAGTCATTTTCATTATATTATTTGGATTTACAGAGATAAAAGTCTGTGTACTAATGTTGAAAAATTAAACTATGACGAGTACAGATCTAAAATCTATTTAATACATGGCTTTGGTTCCTGTGTATTTTTGTCATGTCACACCTATTAAATTGTATGCTCTCAATAACTAAAAGTTACTCAGTTGATTGAAATAGTTGTATTTATTTCTGGAATGAGACCTGGTGGTGCAATGGTCTAACTGAATGGTTGGCAGTTTGAACCCACGAGTTGATCTGTGGGTGTGGCATAGTGGATTTCCTTGATATGATTCTTCTAATCATAGTCTTCCTAACTCCCACCAAATGACTAAATGGAATCAGGTAAATAGACTATATGGGATTCTAAACTTTGGGATTGTTCAGTTTTGCCATTCTACTGGGTTTAAAACAAGCCATCTCAGAAGCAGTAACAAATGATCCCAGAACATTAAGAAATAAGTGCCATGGGCAGTGGTCCTTTAGACTTCAAGATTCTTGTGCAGAGGCATGGTGGCAGGGAGAGAAGAGGCAGAGGTATGATATGAAGAGACAGAAAAACTAACTTTCTGACTGTGGCAAAAAGCTGAGTTCCTTTAGGCAAAAGTATGGCTTGAAGAATGTGTCCTTTGGACATTTATCCACAGCACTAAAGGAGCATTAGAGTCCTGGTGTGTTGCTGTGGGCTAATGTATCAGACTGCAAAGTCATTTGAACTGCAAGTTTGGTGGTTCAAGCTCACCAGCTGCTCCTTGGGAACCCTATACAGTGTCACTATAGGTTGGAATTGACTCAACTCAACAGCACTAAATAACAACAACAAAGGAGCAATGACAAAGGGACCGCATGGCTAAGAGGCTTAGCACAAGAGCATGTCCATAGTACAGCTGAGAAGAGGCATTCCTGCCTGGAGAACTGCTGTATCCTGAGTTGTTTCTGATCCTGGATTGTACTCTCTTTACTTCCCTAAAAAATATCATCATCATGAGTATTGTGTGAGTTCTTTGTGTCCACTGCAACATACGATCGAACCCAGCAAAGAAGTAGAGAGTGCCAGGGGAGGGATGGTTGGTGTCAGAACAGGGTATAAAGGTTGGAAGGTGGAGATATGTCTTGCTTCTACCTCATAGGAATCAGCCTTGGGTAGATGTGGAGTTTTATTCTGTTTCTTCACTGTATATTCAGATGAGGTCAGACGTGGTTGCTATGCCAATTTTACAGAAGGAGAAAGATATGGCCATCTGTTCCCATGAAGAGTATAGCCTAAGAAATTCTAAGAGTCAATTCTACTCTAACGTACAGGGTCACCATGTGTCAGAATCAACTCAGTAGCATACATCAACAGAACATATATTTCTTTAAAATAATGCATAAGAAAAAGTTATGATGCGAAGGGCGAAAAACATCTAACCAACACTATTTGTCTCTTGAAGCAAATTTCTTTGATAAACAGTCTATTTCAGGTAGAAAATACTAGTATTACCCAACAACTAGACCAAATAATATAATAAAATACAAAACTTTAAAACTGTTTTCAGATAATCCTCACCCTTTTTTTCATAGCTAAGTTTATCCCTATAAGTTAAATATAAATAATAATAGCAGAAAATTTTAGAAATATTTGCAGTCATCAATAATTTTACCTAAAATATATATAGAGGAAAAAGTGAAAATGTTTTCAATCTCATACTGTAGGTAAGAATTTTGTATAAAAGGACTTATGAAACTATGAACAAACATTTCTTTTTGATTGTATGAGAATACTAGCTTTGTCAACAATAAACACAGCCTGCTATTCAATACTGTAGTTGAATATGATTGTATCATTATTTTGAAATATGTTTCTGTCTTTATGTATACTTCTTTTGTTTTTATTACCAAAGACTAAATATTGTTTGCATAGCCTTGATCTTTTATATCTTGTGGGAACAGGCCTTTACAGTCTACAAGTGTATCAAACTGCAATGGGCAGGGAAGTAATCTCATACATAGTTCTATATTTCCAAGGGCAATCAGATAAACATTTGTGACCTTCTATCTTTTTTTTTTTTTTTTTAAATGAACCACAATGGAAACATTTATATATAATACAATACATTCTTTAGAAAAGGCCTTGCTGATAACAGGGACTTTTAAAAGATTGATGCATAGAAACAAAACTATTTTGACCTTCTATGCTAAAATTCACAATGCCTTTGAAAAGAAATCTTTGAAATGTCAATGAAAAGTTTCTAAAAACTACATTTAACATTCAGCATATGTTGACTGAAGAGTCTATTTTATTACACTAACAATCTTGGGTAGAAATCACGTGTGTTCAACATCAGAAGTTACATTCAATTCAGTAGAAACGTATGATCCTGAACCTGATAGGCAGAAAGCCAGACTTTAAGGATGCAGTGAGATGTAACTGTGGTGTCATACTGTGGCAGTTAGCCGGCTGAGAATTGAGAAAGAAGAGAGACCGCTAGAGGGCAGCAGCAATCAGAAAGGGTTGAGACTCATGTTGTTCTGTGCCTTGGAGCCGGTTCCGGCTCATAGCGACCCTGTACAGGGTTTCCGAGGCTGTAAATCTTTACGGGAGCAGAAAGCCTCATCTTTCTCCCGCGGAACCGCTGATAGTTTCGAACTGCTGACCTTGCAGTGCTCCGTTGAGACTCATGTAGACTAGAGAATTTGAGCAAATTCTAGGTTTTAACTAACCAGTTGAATTAGAGTGCATTCCAACTCATGGTAAACTAATACACTCATTTGTCAGAAAGGAACTGTAATGCGTAGGGTTTTCAATAGCTTACTTTTTAGAAGCAGATCTCTCCTGAGGCCCCTCAGGGCAGATTCAAACCTACTGCAACCTGCCTGGTTAACAGCCGAGTATGAATTTTAGCTATTTGTACTACGCAAGGACTCCAGGTGTACATTTATTAATCATGGTGCATTGTTGTAGGTTCCTTTGCTATGCTACTCATAGTGACCCCATGTGACAAACACAGAAACTGCCCAGTAGGGTTTTCTTAGCGGTAAAGTTTTGGGGACCAGGTCTTCAGTCTCTCTCACTCAGAGCCTCTGGCGGTTTAAGTGCTGAAAGGTGAGTCCACCAGCTGCTCCATGGAAGAAAACCAATCAGCTTCCATCAAGATTTACAGCCTCGGAAACCCTTTGGGGCAAGTTCTACTGTGTCCTATAGGGTTGCTATGAGTCAGAATAGACGTGATGGCAGTGTTTTTTTTTGCTTATTTGTTTTTTAACTTTTGTGTCACTAGGAATTCTTAGTCAACTATGGTGAGAGTTTTCGGACTTAAGAAATGTAAACTTTATGTAGATATATATGGTGGTGGTGGTAGTTATATGCCGTGGAGTCGGAACCGACTTATAGCGACCATGTACAGGGTTTCCGAGGCTGTAAATCTTTATGGGAGCAGAAATCCTCATCTTTCTCCCGCGGAACTGCTGGTAGTTTCGAACTGCTGACATTAAAGTTGGCAGCCCGATTCGTAACCACTACGCTACCAGAGCTCCTGGTATATAATGATTAACAAATCTATAGTTCATATCATCCCCTTAGATGTACATGATAATTGGACAATGAATAAGGAAGACCATAGAAGAACCAGTGCATTTGAATTAAGGTGTTGGAGAAGAATATTAAAAGTACCATGGACTACCATATGAATAAATAAATCCATCTTGGATGAAATACAGCTAGAGTGCTCCGAAACTAGGATGGTGAGACTTCACCTCTCATATTTAGGACAGATTATCAGGAGGAACCATTCCATAAAGAAGGACATCATGCTTGGTAAAATAGAGGACAAGTGCAAAAGAGGAAGACCCCCAAAGTGATGGATTGATGCAGTGGCTGCAGCAGTGGGCTCAAGGGTAACAACAGTTGTGAGGATGGTACAGGACTGGTCAGTGTTTCATCCTGTTGTACATTGTGTTGGTCTGAGTAGGAACTAACTCAATAGCACCTAACAACGCTATCAGTCGGAACTAACTGTAACAATAGCACCTAACAACGCTATCAGTCAGAACTAACTTGATATTTAACAACAACTTAACAACAACAAATCTGATTCTGTTTGAAATGTGAACTGGAACTATGAGGGAAAGAGGTAGATGTTAATACTGAAGATGATAGAATTAATAATGACAATGGCAGAGAGTAGATACTGAAAATGTATTTGGAACACAGTAGTGACTCAGCAAACATACATTGGTCAGCAGTTGAGAATGCAATCCAGACCTCAGAGCTTTAAAATTTTGTTCAGCCTTCTATCTGTAAAGGTGTTTTCTTGTCTTCACAAGTTCCTTGAAAATTTTTTTTGCCAGAAAAAGGCTGTCCGTGGTTTGCTAGAGTATCTAGGTTTTAATAAATCTAAATATTCTAAGATTATCCTTCCTTTTCTTAAATACAATTACAGTTTTTAGGATAAAACTGAAAAGCTAAAACTCTGCAGTCTTATACATCACGATCTTTTTATAATTTCACCAAAACTTTATCTTCCACAGTGCATAAGAAACAGCAACCATTAAAACTTCTCAATGATTATACTATGAAAAAAGGAAAAGCTAATATAAATATACAATAAGCTAAAATGGAAGTACAATAACTGTCTAGTTTGTAAGATTTTAATTTTTATATACAATATTTTCTTTGCTTTGCATGGCATATCTTTGATGAAAGTAGAAAGACTGTTAATTCTTCAACACATTAAGGTCAGAAAGATTAAAGATATACAAAGATGCTGACAAAAGATGCAAACGCAGAGTTTGTTACTCTAAATCCAAAATGCATTCCATGTGCCACAGTTCAGAAAGCAATACAATGGTACTGTGAATTTACTTGACATGGTTTTTGCACCCAGTCTTTGTAACTCCCACAGAGAAGACTGGGTGGAACAATGCAAATAGGGTGTCCAGGACTGTAACATGGGTACTGATTGTTTTTGCCATTTTTCTAGACTTAAAGGGAGCAATCTCAGAAGCAGAGACAGACAGTTCCAGGACTATCAAGAAAAAAGAGTCATTAGATCCCTGTGAGAAAAAGTAATAGTGGAAGAGGCAAAGTAGCAGAGGCAGCAATATACAGAGACAGAGCAGATGGCTTCCTGGCCCTAGATAGAGTAGAGTTGAGTACCTTTGGGCAGGAAGATGGCTTGTAGAATAGGTCAGTTGGGCATTTATATATGGTGCTAAAGGAACTTTGTGAAACTTGTTCCAGCAGGGCAGAGGTCAAAGGGCTGCATGGCTGAGAAGCCAAAGACTAGAGCGGCATGCCTGTTTTACAGCTGAGAAGAGGTGCTTCTGACTGGAGAACAGCTATATGCAGAGTTGGTTCTGATCCTGAATTGTACTCTGTTTACTTCCCTAGTAAACCTCATAATCATAAGTATTGCCTGTGACTTCCCTGTGGCCATTGAAATCAATCATCAGAACCAGCACTGAAGTAGGGTCCTGGAGTGATGGTTGATGTCAGAATAGTGAAAAGAAGATTGAAGGGTGGAGACATGTCTGACCTGTGCCTCATAGGAATCAGCCTTTGAACTGATGATCATTATTCTCTTCCTTTGTCATTAGGAAGCCAAAGGAGGTTAGACATAGCCATATGCTATTATTGCAAATATATATTGCAATATATTCTTAACTTGCTGAATCTAAAGCTTAAAAATGAAAAGTTTCCATTTGGTCTATTGTTTTCTCCATCCCTCTTCTATAGTTTCTTATAAATTCTACTTTCATAACTATATTAGTCAGGATTTTCTGAAGAAACAGAACCATTGGAGTACATATTTGTATATATATATATATATATGTTGTTGTTAAGTGCTGTCAAGTCGGTTCTGACCCATAGACCTTGTATAGGGTTTCCAAGGAGCAGCTGGCAGCTGGTGAGCTTGAACTGCTGACCTTGCAGTTCAAACAGCTTTGTAGTCTGGTACATTAACCCACAGCACCACACCAGGACTCTCTCTCTCTATGCATATCTATCTATCTATATCTATATCTATATCTATATCTATATCTATATCTATATCTATATCTATATCTATATCTATATCTATATCTATATCTAATCTATATCTATATCTATATCTATATATATTGCACACAGGAGCAGAAAGCCTCATCTTTCTCCCGAGGAGCAGCTGGTAGTTTCGAACTATTGACCTTGCGGTTTGCAGCCCGATTTGTAACCACTACGCTACCAGATACATATATATATATATATGTGTGTGTGTGTGTGTGTGTGTGTTGTTGTTGTTGTTGTTGTGAAGTGCCATCAAGTCAGTTCTGACCCATTGCAATCCTGTATAGGGTTTTCAAGGAGCAGCTGGTGAGCTTGAACTGCCAACTTTGCAGTTCAAATGGCTTTTCAGTCTGGTGCATTAATTCACAGTGCCACACAAAGACTCCCGTAAAAGTTCAAAATTCAGAGTTTATGCAGATGCTGTTACAGTTTGGAGGTTGAAATCCGTAGGACACACTGGCATGCTGGAATTTCAGGGAGAATGTGATGCTGTATTCTTGAGTCAGAATATTTCTTCACTAGGAAACATCAATTTTTTAAGTCTGTCAACTGATTACATGATAGGCTCACTGAGATTATGGAAAATATTCTCCTTTACTTACTGGCAAATGATCATAGATTCTAACTGCATCTACAAAGTACCTTCACAGCAACACTTAGCTCTATGTTTGATTAATTAAGTGGAACCCTAGGCTAAGCACTGGACCTCAAGATCAGTTTGAATAGCCAGGTTGGTGGTTCAAACTCATCAGCCGGTTCTCAGAGACCCTATACAAGGGTTGCTATGAGTCAGAACCAACTTGACAACACATAACAGCAACAACATATGTTACTCATAAGCATTGGTTGTTCAGGGGTAGAATTCTCATCTTCTACGAAGATTCAGGTTCAATTCCAGCCAATGCACCTCATGGGTAGACCCATGCATCATCCATCTGAACTTGAAAGAAAGATCTGAAGATATATATATATATTTTTTTTTAATTCAGCCAATGTAAATTCAGTGGATCACAATAGTTCTAATTTCAAATGATTGTGGAGTTGGCACAGGGTAGGATAGAATGTTGTTCTGTTATTCACAGATCTCTGGTCATGAGTTAGGGGCTAATTAATTCCACAATAGCTCACAATAGCAACAATAGAGCCTCCCCATGTTGACACATCATACAAATCTTATGATGTACACAGACTAGACTATACTGAAGCAATTTCATTATTTCAGTAGAAATTTACTGTGATGTTTGAGTATAGAGATGGTTCATCACTATTAACATTTTGGCAATTGGAGGCACAGGGAAAATAAAAATCATTCTCTGATTACTAAACTAGTAGTGCAATCAGAATAAGAAAATCGTGAACTTTTGAATTACAACACACATATATATATATATATGCTCACATAATTAGCTTGATGAAAATGTCATAGCTGTTTTGGGAACAAATTTATTCATGGTAGTAAAAAAAATAGATAATGTAGATTTTATTAGTAATTAAAATTTTCAAATTGCTACTATCTAAATGGTGTCCTGGTATGGCTCTGTATGATAAGCACTTAACTACTAGCTGCAAGGTCAAACCTACCAACTGCTCTTAGGAAAACCTATATAGGGTAGCTATGCTACAGAACCAACTTGAAAGCACTTAGTAGGAAATGCAACTATAAAAACTTCAACAAAAGAAGTCCTTGATTTTAGAGATATAGAAATGGGAAGACATGAAGATTTTAAAGGAAACAAAAGAGAAGCTGGGGCTGTCCCCAGGGAATGACATTGGAATTTTTCCCTTTCCTCAACTCATATAACCTATCAAAAAAAAATCATCCTCTACCTCAAGAGTTCATCCAGATATTTATCTTTTTTTGTAAATGCAATCAACATAGGTCACCCTGGGCAGATTTGACACTATATCATTCCTCCTCACATGCTTACACATACATATACACACACACACACCTACACTCACATACACACATATGAACATACTTATGGATTTTGGCATATGACATTCCTGTATAGAAATCCTTGGTAAATTTTCAAAATTATAGTCAAGAAGTACTTTCCAGAACTGGCCAAATAGCCATCAGAAATCTTGAGAATTTTTTTTAAAGATGGTCACAATGAGAATAAAGTGATAAAAGTAAATCTTGACTACGCTAAGATTCCTATATTGAATGTTCAGGGGAATAATTATTCTTGGATTCCAATCTATCTTCTAATTAAACCTCTGAATATTACCTTTGATTTTTCTGTCTGTAAGCTTTGGTTTCCAAAGCTATCACTCTAGCTCTGCAGAGAATATGAAGATCTATCTGTCTTTCTCTTTCTTTATCTCCCCTTTCACAGAAACTGTGAAAATCTGAGATTCATAAGGACTTGAAAACTTTTCTTCTCAGAGGACTCACAGTGTGAGTGAAAGAAAATAAATCCACACAATTTTGTAATTCCCTTAATATGAATCTGTATCATAATGGTATGGGAATTAAGAGTTACATTTTAAATGCTTTAGATTGTCAGGTAAATTTTAGAGCAAATTGAGAAAAATATCTAACTGAATTTGTTATACATATTTCAAGTAAATCGTTTTCTCATTGTCTGTGACTGCATTCTGATAAGTGTTGCTATATATGCAAGTTCAAATTAAATATCTCACTTTACTTTTGCATGAAAGCAAAATACTTTTTATTGAAGAATAATTTAATGGAGCTGAAGAATTTTTCTGTATAAAATAAAACTATGCTTCCAAAGTTTCCTGTCATATGATATTTCATATTTTCAGATATATTTGCTAGCTCTGCATATATAAGATTTCTGCAGAAGCTATCAAGAAAAAAAATATCAGTGTTAGCAAATTGAAAATCCACTAAAGGAATTGAACCAGATTTCCTCCTAGGTTGTGTTATAAAAATTCCCCCACAATATTATATAAGATGCAAATATGACCCAGTTCAGATTACTCAATGAATCTTTTGAAAGTGATTGCTATTCCCGTCCAGGAAATGGGTATGTAAAATAAACAATTTCATCCCAATTTTCTCAAGACTTCATTGTGCTTTTTTTTAACTAGTTAAATTTTAAAATGTTTGGAATTGAAATTGATGCTGATATGAACGCCTCCAGGAGATAGTAACAATTAGTCTTCCCGAAACCTCTAGTGTTGGCAGTGAGTTGTTGATTTACACCAAATCAAGATTTGGGCTCTGTCTTCAAGGCACAGAAACGTGTTCGACACTCTGTTAAGAGTGGACATAGCATCAACTAAATGAGAGATTAGTATTGGAAGTATGTGTGACTTTCATTCATATTGGAACTGTTGTGTTGACGTCACTAGCATAAGGGCTTATCTTTAAAGAAATGCTAATTAGAGGGAGCATTGGGTTATAGGGGTGTCTCATGTAAGAAACTGGAGTTCTTTTTCTATATTCAAAATCCTTGACAAAGTGAGTCCATTATTTTTCATGAAAATGCTTGCATGAGCTTTATAAACATTGACTTTTTGCTTACTCTTTTATTGTTTTGAGATGTAATATTTTTTACCAAGTATGTTGTTGTTGTTTGGTGCCATCGAGTCAGTATTGACTCAGTGACCCTATGCACAACAGAACAAAACACTGCCCAATCCTGGGCCAACTTTACAATCGTTGCTAGGCCTGAGCCCACTGATGTTGCAATTTTGCCAATCCATCTTGCTGGGGGACTTTCACTATTTCTCTGACCCTCCACTTTACCAAACATGATATCCTTCTCCAGTGACTGGTCCCTCCTGACAATATATCCAAAGTATGAGATAAAAGTCTGGCCATCCTGGCTCCCAACGAACACTTCTAACACAGATCTATTTTTTCTTTTGGCAGTCCATGTTACTTTCAATATTCTCCTCCAACACCATAACTCAAATGCATCAATTCTTCTACGGACTTTATTATTCACTATCCAACTTTCACATGCATATGAGGTTACTGAAAATACCATGGCTTGGGTCAGGTGCACCTTAGTCCTCAAGCTGACATCTTTGCTCTTCAACACTTTAAGGAGATCTTGTGCAGCAGATTTGCCTAATACGTCAAATGCAATATGTCATTTGATTTCTTGACTGCTGCTTCCGTGAGTGTCGATGGTGGATCCAAGTAAAATGAAGTCTTTGACAACTTC
>NW_006408549.1:24241871-24258016 GCF_000296735.1 Chrysochloris asiatica
ATGAGGTTACTGAAAATACCATGGCTTGGGTCAGGTGCACCTTAGTCCTCAAGCTGACATCTTTGCTCTTCAACACTTTAAAAAGGTCTTGTGCAGGTGATTTGCCCAATGTAATATGTTATTTGATTTCTTGACTGCTGCTTTCATGAGTGTTGATGGTTGATCTAAGCAACATGAAGTCTTTGACAACTTCAATCTTTTCTCCATTTATATGAATGTTGCTTATTAACAGGTATGTTGTTGTTAGGTGCCATTGTGTCCATACTGACTTATAGTGACCCTATGTACAACAGAACTAAACACTGTCCAATCCTGAGTCACCTCACTTTTGTTGCCATGCTTGAGTTATTGATGCTGCCATTTTGCCAATCCATCTTGCTGGGGTCTTTCTCTTTTTCTCTAACCCTCCACCTTACCAAACATGATATCCTTTTCCAGTGACTGGCCCCTCCTGACAAGATGTCTGAAGAATGAGAGACAAAGTTTGGCCATCCTGGCCTCCAAAGAGCACTCTAGCTGCACTTCTTCCAACAAACATTTGTTGGTTCTTTTGGCAGCCTATGGCACTTTCAGTATTGTCCTCCAACACCATAACTCAAATGCATCAAATTTTCTAGGATCTTCCCTAGTCACTGTCCAGCTTTCGCATGCATATGAAGTTATTGAAAATACCATGGCTTGGGTCAGGGGCACCTTAGTCCTCAATCTGACATCTTTGCTCTTCAACACTTTAAAAAGGTCTTGTGCAGCAGATTTGCCTCAGGCAATATGTCATTTGATTTCTTGATTGCTGCTTCCATGAGTGTTGATAGTTGATCCAAGAAGAATGAAAGTCCTTGACAACTTCAATCTTTTCTTCATTGATAAGAATGTTATTTATTTATCCAGTGGTGAGGATTTTTGTTTTCTTGACATTGACATGTAATCCATACTGAAGGCTGTGATCTTTGATCTTTATCAGTAAATATTTTAAGTCCTCTTCACTTTCAGCAAGCAAGGTTGTATCATTTGCATATCACAGGTTGTTAATGATTCTTCCTCAAATCTTGATGCCACGATTTTCTTCATATAACCCAGCTTCTTGGATTATTTGCCCAGCATACAGCTTGAATAAGTATGGTGAAAGAATACAACCCTGTTACATATCTTTCTTCATTTTAAACCATTAAGTGTTCCCATGTTCCGTTCGAATAACTGCCTCTTGATCCAGTTACAGATTCCTCATGAGCACAATTAAGTGTTCTGGAATATTCATACTTTGCAATGTTATCCATAGCTTGTCATGATCCACACAAATGAAAGCCTTTGTGTAGTCAATAAAGCACAAGTAAACATCTTTCTGATATTCTCTGCTTTCAGCCAAGTTCCATCTGACATCCCTCATTCCACGGCCTCTTCTGAATCCAGCTTGAACCTCTGGAAGTTCTCTGTTAATGTATGCTTACAGCCGTCTCTGTATTACCTTTAGTAAAACTTTACTTGCATGGGGTATAAAAGATGTTGTCCAATAATTTCTGCATTTCATTGGGTCACCTCTGTTTGGAATGGGCACACATACAGAGCTCTTCCAATCAGACAGCCAGATAATTGTCTTCCAAACTTCTTGGCATAGATGAGTGAGTGCCTCCAGTGCCACCTCACTTTCCTGAAAGATTTCAATTTTTATTCCATCACTGCCTGGTGCCATGTTATTTGCCAGTTTCTTCAATGCACCTTGGACTTCCTCCTTGAGTATCATTGGCTCTTGATCATATGCTACCTCTTGAAATGGTTGAACATCAACAATTATTTTTGGTATAGTGACTCTGTGTATTCCTTCCCTTCTTTTGATACTTTCTGCATCATTCAATAATTTGCCCAGAGAATCCTTCAATATCAATAACAAAAGGTATAAAGAACGAATTGACCAGGCATAAAGTTATATTATTCCTTTGGGTCACCTCGTACTAAGTACATTTTCTTCTTTTGGTCTTTTGATGTGCTCTTTTTAAAATATAAGAGGATAATGTCTAACTGTTTTCTAACTTACTTTTGACTATAGTACATGACCATCTTTTTCAGATTTTGTATTGACTATATGAAATAATTCATATATCACATAAGAAAATGTGATAAAATTTTTATTTTTGCCTGATGTGGTTCTGTGGGATAATACACTGGACTGCAATGCCAATTTGAAATGTAAGGTCTTCAGTTCAAATTCATTAGCCGCTTCTCGGAAGCCCTACACAGAGTCATTGAGTTGGAACTCACTCAACAGCCCTTAATAACAACAACAACAATGAAAGTTACAGCAAATATTTGTTTTTATAAATAAATACTGTTGTTTAAAGGTTCATGTCATTTTTAGTCAGTCATGAGACCATTGAAGAATGTATAGATCATGACATTATATTGTTCACTAAGCAAAGTTGGAAGACACTTGAAATGCACAGTGTTTGGAAAAATGGACTCAAGTATGCTCAATGATTGTAAAGATGGTGCAAGACCAGGCAATGTTTCATTTTATTGTATACAGGACCACTATGCATTGGCGCCAACTAGCACTGAACCACCAATTATTGAACTGTCTTTTTTTTAGGCTGTAAGGTATTTTGAGGTGGTTCACAAACTTCATCCGAAACACTCATTTTTAGTGTTTTCATTGTCTTTTGTTTTTCTTCCCATTCTCTCTTGAGAACATATTTCAATTACATTATAACAAAGATATCAATAGCTATTCAATGTTACGTTGTCAAATCCATTGGTCATTCTCATGTTTGTTTACCAACCAGGAGCAGCATTAGACAAAGTTGATCTTACATTCTTTCTCTTGGAATCTTTATTTTATTTAGAATCCACAAAAAAAGTAGATTCCATTAAAAACATTTTTAGGAAAGTAATTCTTCTCAGACAAAAATATAGTTTGCACACTCTGTACATAATTTATAAACTCTATACCTGATGGTAAATATAAACTGACAAAGATATTGTGCATTGTCAAATCAATCATCTACTCATGTTTCTTTCTGCCATAAAAAATATAACGAAATTTTTCAATTCAAATATTTTCTATTTGAATATGATAGTGAAAAGACATTCTAAAATAAATTACAGAATAAACTAAAATGAGTTAGAATAGAAATAATATAGAAAAATAACATTGATTCATCTACCTTAATATCTATTGAGAATAAAATAATACAATATATTTTCATTATTCAATCTATAATTAATTTTATATGGTTTTCAGCTGACCTGAGTGCCTCCAAGAGACAGTAACTATTAATAAATATATTACCAACTTGTTATATTTTCTTAACTCTTATCTTAGTTAATTGGTTATCATATGTATTTTATTTTAGGAGAATCAAATTAACAGTAACCCTCAACAACCACACCATTACTTTTAGGAACACAGGACATAAAAGATTATGTATACCATTTTAGAGGGTAAGTCCTGGTGTGAAGCATTCGAATAAAGCCCTGGACCAAAAGGTCGGTCGTTCATAACACTCCTCAGAAACCCTATACAGTGCAGCTATGAGTCAGAACTGATTCAACAGCACTTAACAACAACAAGTATTTCTGTGGCTAATATTGGTTTTATATAACACTCTCAATATCTCAGAGAACCAAATATTCTATATTAATGATTAGTAATAATATAAAATTATAATTTTAAGATCATATTTCTTATGTGAACAACTTTATGTTAATAATCCAAATGAGTAAGACAGAACCATCAAGATTTAAAAATATATATATTACAAATTATTATCTGAAATAAATGTTTTAGAATATATCATTTCAATTTTGTTAAATTGCACCTTTAGAAAATGAATTATTAACAGCATGAGCAAATAAAATAATGAATACATCTTTTTCAATAAGATGGGTATCAGTTAAATATGAAATTAAGAGTATTATTTCTGCTAATAGGATTTTGGGAGTTGGAATATATAACAATAAAATACCTATTACATTATCATCTGTGCTTATTAATATGTTTAATTCAATTTCAAGAATAAAACTATATCAAAACTTTTTTTTTAGATGCTACATGCAATTATGATGTTGTCACTTGGAGAAACAGAATACAGTATAAATAGTTTCTGTGTTTTATGCATATGTGTTTTTTTAATTTAGTTTTGTTTTGGTTTTATTTTTAATCTTGCAATATTCATCAGAATCCCTTCATCTCTTTTTATAATAAAAATTTAAATATTATGGAAGCATCCAAAATATTAGAAGCCAAAGAATATGTTTGTGTGACAAAAATAACTGAAGCAAAATTTCAATTATTAGGGTTTGTTTTTTTTTTTTTGGAAGTAGATTGCCAAGGTGTCTATGGATAGAATCTAGCTGCCAATCTTTGGTTATTAACTAAGCACACTAACTGTTTGCATTACTCAGGGAGTCCAAACACTTAATATATACATGCATATCTCTACCATATTATAAGATCCATAAAAGCAAGATTTTGTTTAGTTTAATTTGCATAGAAGAGTACTTGATGATACACAGTAACATTAAATAATTATATTTAAAGGAATAAATGGATATGGATAAAAAGTAAGAATTGTACATAAATAATGAATCCAAAATTTGTGTCACAGATTGTACAGGTGTGATGGTCAAATAATTAAATCTTTGAGAGTAAAGAACTCTATCACTGGGATACATTTTGACATGCCAGTTTGAGTCCCATAAACATGTCTCCTGTTGCCCTTATATTTGTCAGACTCTGACTATAATGGGTTCTGATAGCAATTATTTGGCAATGAATTGAAATAGCATTTAGAACATCTCTTACCTTGGAAGTTGCTCTTATATGCTTTTCTACTGTGATGGATTTTATTTTACTCATAATTTTAGATTAAAGGCAATAATAACAACTTAGATACCAAATATACCTGACATATCCACATGACACTTGATGTAACTACAAAACTTGTATATTCCCAAGGAAGAAATTCTAAAAACTAGTCAATTTATTCACTCATTTTTCTTAAATGTTCATTCTCTTATTTTCTATTTCTAAAGGAAAGTAATAGTTGAAAGGGAGGATAAATGGAATCAAATCATTACAGAAATACATATGAAAAAATGCAACAAATTTTAAGAGAAAATTAAGGTATTGCTGTCACTTTTTCCTTTGACAATTCTTAGCAAATTCATACACAGATATGAGACAGGAAAGAGATTAACACAAGTACAAACACATAAACACTCAAACTTGAGGTTAAAGTATTCAAAATATAATATATTTTACTGAGTTTGCCTCTCAGAATACCAAGCTGATAATAAAATAAGTACGATTCAGAGAGAGAGAAAAAAATCAGTATTTAATCAAACCAGGAAGTAGCCACACTTAAACTATAAACTAAGGAATATGGATTTTAAGTGCATTGCTTTTGAACAAAATTAGGACATGAAGTTGAATATGGTTGCATTCTTCTCCAGGTTTTTATATATTCATCATAGTTCTCCAAAAATAAATAAAACATCATGATGATAAAAACGAATGAACTTATACTATCCTGTATGAAAATGTAAGCTGAATGCTGGAGCCAGCATTTGCAGGGTTTAATAGGGAGAAGGAGAAAATGGAGTGGCAGTCTGCATTGGATCTTTTCATCATGGCCACCTGATGAAAACACTTCTTAAATCACACTGAATGCATTTGTGAGAGAAGAGGCTATGTTGTGAAAGAGAAAGACAAACAAGTAGCCTGAAGCAGAATGCCACCTCCCTAGTTAACCTCCTGACCTAAATCCTTTCCTTAAACAAAGCTTGGAGTCAGTGTGGTGCTGCAGATTTTGCTAGCTGTGAAATTTGAGGTTCAAACCCATCAGCTGCTCCTCAAAAGCACTTTGATATCCTGGTTTTGGCTGATTGTATTGAGCGTCTCTATCACCTCTTCCAGTAGACTTAATCAATTTGATTCCTGTATATCCCATCTGATGAGGTCCACGTGTATTTTCACAATTTATTTTGTTGAAGAAAGTATTTGCAATGAATAAGTCAATGGTCTTACAAAATTCGTCATGCAACCTCAGCATTTTTTCTATTACCAGTGTTCTATTTTCAACTACTGATCATTCCTCTTTGTTTCTAGTTTCTCATTCCCATCAGTAGCAATTATCAATGCATCTTGATTGCGTGTTTGACCAATTTCATACTGAAGAAGCTGGTAGAATTCTTTAATTTTATCAACACTAGCTTAAGTGGTTGGTGCATAAATTGAACACTTGGTATTTAAAATACTGGTAGTACTAACTGATCTTCCTCATAAAAACATATGCTTTCACAGACAGCATTTACTTCAACATAGATCTTTAAAAGATCCTTTCACAATGCATGTGACACAATTTCTCTTCAATATATAATTCCTGACATAGTGATCCATGTGACTGTATGTTTCTAAATGACAAATACCAGTTCATTAAGCTTACTAACACATACTGATCTTTATGTGTTAAATTTCATTTTTGCTGACTTCCAATTTTCCTAGATTCATACATTATGTATTCTATAAATTCCACCCAATGTTCTGATTATTAATGGGTTTTTAAAGATGTTTCTTACCATTATGAGTTCTGAAACATCAACAAATGATGATATTGAAAGCTTTGTTCCGTTCATGTCATTACGATTGACTCTGTTTTGAGGAGGCAGCTCTTACCCAGTTTTAAGTTGGAAGTTCCACTCATGGAACTATATGTCAATGTTCTGCTGTTATTCATAAAGTTTTCAGTGACTAACCCTTCAGAAATGGTCTACCTCTCCTTCTTCCTAATCTGTACTCGTCTGCAAACTCACTGAAACTTGTCCACCATGTGTGATCTGTTGGTATTTAAAATACTGGTGGCAAAAGTTCTAGTATCATAGCAACACAGAACCATCATAGTATTACAAGCCTATAGACAAGTGGTGAGTTCCCATTATAGATCTATTCTTTTTTTTTTTTTTTTGGTAAAAATTGAGCCTTTAGGTAAGTTCAATTCCAGATCTGAGGGACAACTAAAGGTCATAGTCTCAGGGTTCCACTAGTCTCACTATGATCAGTGAACCTGTTGTTTTTTTTTTTAAAGTAATTTTGAGTTTTATTCCACATTTTTCTCCTACTCTACATACAACCATCTAATATGGTCCCTTCCAGAGTAGTTGGTAGCAGTAACCAGGGCCCACATGGTTCTATGGTCTCAGGCTCACGTAGACTAACATTCATGTGGTCCATTAGGCCATTGGACAAATTGTTTCCACGTGTCTTTGATGTCCATCACTTCTCTTTTCTCTAGACAGGGAGATATCAATAGTTACACCTTAGATGGCTACTCATGAGTTGTAGTCTTCTTTATATTTACTCCATTTTAGGTTGACTATATGTAAGCAAGCCCTTGTAGCATAGTGGTTATGGTGCTGACCTACTAAACAGAAAGTTGACTCAATAAAGAAAAGATTCAGTAAGTTGACCTCAGTAAACTTTTACAACCAGCGAAACCCTATGGGCAGTTCTCTATAAGGTTTATATGAGTCAGAATTTATTTCATGACAGTAGATTTGATTTTCAGTTTTTAAGCTTCTACAGTCTGCAATTTGATGTACCTAACAAATTTATAAAGTTTCTGGTCCTTATTTCAAATAATTCTACTAGTTGACTAAGATTTGCTTAGAATATTTGCATATCCAAGATTTGCATTTAAGAGAGACTGATTTGTTTATTCAAGTTTTATATAAATTTTATGGTGATTCTGTAATTGAATTGGATCTCACTTTTCATTTTTCCTATTTTAAGGAAGATTTTATGTAAATTGATGTTATCACTTACTCAAATTTTGGAAAATTTCACAAACGATATCATCTGGTCCTAGAGATTCCTTTACAGCAAATTTATAAATTGAAACTTTGAAATATTCAAGCCAAATCCCATGTTTTGGTGGATTTTCTTCTTTGTTGAATGAATAATTGATACATTTTGTTATATTTTATTTAAAAATTCTAATGTGATAAAAATGTTTGATTCATTTTCATAAGACTCTTCATTGCACCCCCTTAACTTTTTAACATTTATTAGAATTACATTGATACTTCCTCTTTATTTGTGCTATTGATAATGGTGCTTTCCTGGGTTTTTTTTGCACCCCCTCAGCCTGCCAGGATCTTATTAATATTTTTATTGCATTCAAATAACTTACTTTTAATTTTGTTAGTTTTCTTAATAGTATGATTGTGTTCTCTTAGTTCTGACATTATCTTATTTTATATTTTGTTCCTTCAACTTTATATTATAATGGGATATTATTTTATGTTTAATTTTAACTTCTTGAAGTACATGCTTAAAACTCTCATTTTTAATCTTATATTGGTTCCTAATTGAACTTTACTTAAGGAAATTAATTTTTCTTACTGTATAACTTTAGTTTGATCCAAAAGGTTTTGGTATGATTTATATTCATTATCATTCTGTTGAAAGTGTTAAATTCATTGCATTATGTCATAGGCCCATGGGTTATCCAGAAGTCGACTGATTACATTGGATTATTAATTTCTATTTTAAAAACATTGAATTCCACCTTATATCTACTGTAGTCAGAGAACATGCATAGTTTTAATATTCTAATCTTATATTTAGTTATATGCTTTAGAGTAGTTTCATCACACATTTAATTTTGGTAAATGCTCCCTGTGTGCCTTTAAAAATATACAACCCACAGGAGTTGAGTGCAATATTCTAGCTATAACAATTAGTTAAACTTTGCTAATTATTATGTTAATTATTCTACTTTTTTACTGACTGGATATTGCTTTGACTCTCAGCTCTTGAGAGACATTTGATAGATTCCCCATTGTGATTATGAATTAATCTATTTATCCTGGTTGGGCATATTTTGATTTATATATTTTAAAACAATGTGATTAAGTATAGATAAATTTAGGATTTATGTATCTAATGAATTGACCTTTGGTATTTTGAAATGTCTTTATCTTATAGTCTGTATTGCCTTAAATTCTACTTTTTCTGATATCTGTATACTAAGATCTGTAATGTAAGGGTACTAAAGTTCTTTTATTATGGTTTATATGGTTGCTTGTTCTCCAGTAGCCCCACCATCTATTTCTGTCCAATATTTTTATGGTCTTACATTTCAGCTGAATCTCTTGTAAGAAGTATGTAGCTAATATTCATTGTCTTTAATTGGAGTATTGAGTCTATCTATACTTAATAAAGTGTGTAATATATTGATAGCTGGCATCCTGGAAATTTTTACTAAGAAAGGACATAAGACATTTGGGAAAAAGAAATGTTTTCTTTTTCCCAAATGTCTTACGTCCTTTAACTCTTCTTTTTTATCATCTTGTAGATTAACTATTTTTATTATTAAAATATTAAAGAGCATAATTATACTATAATTATTTTACTGTATCATTACAATGAGTATAATAATGATAGTGAAAATACAACATCAGATATTACAAAATGGATTCTTAACTTCTTAGAGTCTAATCTAATTACTGTTTTTATTACTTCCTAGACAATGCTAAGGCTGTCGAAGGTTTTAGCTCCAATTTCTTTCCTCCTGTGTATTGTTATTCTACTTACACAACTTTATTCTACATATATTCAGAATTCTCTAAGTCATAATATTTGAAGAGATATATTCTATAATTTCTGATGTATGTTATCTGATTACCTCTTAACAGACAATTTACAGTATAAATTTCTACATGGAAATAGATATATAATACAAATTGTGTCTCAGCTTCGCTGCATGAAATTTTATTATTATTATTAATTGTTAGCATGTGAGGAAGGTGGGAACACATCGTGGGTAAACTATATTTAGATAGTTTTAATTACGGCATTGACTAGTTTCTACACTGAATCAATATGAAAGCTGAAGTAGCATGCACTCAACAATAGACTTTGGCTAGGACTCAATGCTATTGCTTTCCCTTACCAGATTTGTTTGCTTTTTATATTATCACAATAATGCATAACAGACACTAGTCCTTGCTGGTTCATTCATCTCTTTGTATTAATCAGATTAAAGAAAACCATCAGAAAAAAATTCCATTCTTTCTAATCATATCTTTCTGATAAACACTTCAAACCTCTATGAACATCTCTTCAAGAAATCTTCATTTAAATTACTCTCTACCTTCAAAATGGTACCTTTGTTTTTATGATGTATATTTTCCTTTATCTTATAGTAATATATATCAAGCTAACCATTCTTCAGCTGCTCATATTTTTACCAACTTAAGTTTACCTGCTTTGTAGGAGTCAATGTATTCACTGTCCATTCTCACATTAAAACAACACCATTTACAGCAGTCATTTAGGAATAAATCTAACCAGAGAAACAAAAGACATTTACAAAGAGAACTACAAAATACTACTATAAGAAACCAAAAGAGATTTACAAAAATGGAAGAATATACCATGCTCTTGGATAGGAAGACTTAACATTGTGAAAATGTTAATACTACCCAAAGCAATCTACAGCTATAATGAAATCCCAAGCCTGAGTCCAACAACATTCTTTAAAGAGATGGAGAAAATTATTGCAAACTTTATGTGGAAAGGAAAGAGTCCTCGGATAAGCAAAACACTGCTTAAGAAGAACAAAATTGGAGACCTCTCATCCCATGGTTTCAAAATTTATTATATGGCTACAGTAGTCAAACAGTCTGCTACCCCTACAATGAAAACTACATTCATCAATGGAACAGAATTGAGAACCCAGAAGTTAATCCAGCCACATTTAGCCAACTGGTCTCTGACAAAGGGTCAACACACATTGAATGGAGAGGAGATAGTCTCTTCAACAGATTTATTGTTGTTGTGAAGTGCTGTCGAGTCGGTTCCAACCTGTAGTGACCCTGTAAAGGGTTTCTGAGGAGCACCTGGTGAGCTTGAACCACTGACCTTGTAGTTCAAACGGCTTTGCAGTCTGGCGCATTAACCCACAGCACCACACCAGGACTCCATCAACAAATGGTGCTGGCAAAATTGGAAATTGATATGTAAAAGAATGAAACAAGACCTTTATCTCACACCATATGCAAAAACAAACTCAACATGGATTAAAGACCTAAATGTAAATAGAAATGTAAATCTAATTGTTTTACTACATTTTTTTTTTTTTTTTACAATTCCCTAGTACAAAGTAGACACTCATTTAAAAATCAGAAAATCTTAGAAGACCAAAGATAAAGGACTTCTTTAGTCTATGACTTTCTAGTTTACCCTATGCTCTCTGGGAACGCTTTTCTTTCTGACCGTACATCTTAAGAGATTTTCTCAGTTAAAAACAAACAAAAATGAACCTGCATATATATGGTAGAATTTTTCCTGTTATAAACAAAGAAAAAGCTACTTGTAGCATATAAAAATAGCATGAAAGTAGACAATCTACTGTTTATACAAACACTTCTTATATTTCTTGAATTTTCTCATATATTGAATTTTGCATCCATCCTTATGTTCTCATGGGCATAAAATTCTGTTTTGCTTTGGCACCAAATTTGCATTTCAGGCAGGTTGAAGTTGGAAGGCCAAAGGAACATAATCTGAAGCACAATGTCATTGTAAGCCTTCCCCTTTAAATAAGGTAAAATATATATTGTCAGGAAAAAACACAAATCAGACTTCTGTTTATGTCTCTTTGCCCCTATATGAGTAGTAAAGACCCTCTTGTCTAATAACTAACAACAACAACAAAAAGATTAAATATGTGAGATGTGGTGACTCATTTCCATTATATTGATGTTGGATGTTGGATTTAATCATATGTTGACCAGAGTATAGTGAGTCTGTAGGATGAGTACTAGACTGTGAACCATGAGATTGGAAGTTCAAGCCTACCTACCAGCCCCTCTATAGAAGAAAGATGAGCTTTTTTTTGCCCTTGCACAGATTACAGCCTCAGATACCCTATACAGGGTCTTTATGAGATGCAACTGACTTTACAGCACTTTACAGCAACAACAACACACCATTGAAAATCGTGTTCATTATAATTTTTGAAAGACCCAAATGAATGTCCTGTCTTGTTCAACTACTGAAGTCAAGAAAACCTGGCTTTTATTACCGTCAATGTCATTATTCATCAGCAGGAACATTGCATATTCTGAGTTTTGATCTTTTGACAATTAAAATGTAAAAAGGGTGCATGAGAGGAAATAATTTCTCTCTGGCTTATAGCATTGATTTTTTATAAGAACAAAGTAATATATGGATTTAAAGTGATAGATAGCTACACAAAGGAAACAACCATTCTTAATCCAGGAAAATGATGATATAATGAACAGGTGCATGCTTGCAAGGATCCAAAATATTCTTTGAAAATAATGGGGTTATTTACTTTGTTTGCATTATGCAAGAAAACAGCACTTTGCAGAACATTTTGGCAATATCTTTAGATTTTTAAATTTAGTTTATTTCTAAAGTAATTTTTCAAACACAACTGTATGAATTGCAGAATTCTCTTTAATTAGCCATCAATCTATAGCATTGTAATGGTTTGTGTCATTTATTAGTGTTATACTTTGCTGATGTTTCAAGAGCGTTTTAGTAGCAAGCACACTGGATATTTCAGGAAATCAAAAGAAGCTTACTCTGTTTTGGTGTTGTTAGGCGCTGTTGAAGCAGTTTTCCTCCTAGGGATCCTATGTACAGTGGAAGAAAGCCCTACTAGGTTCTGTACAATCATCACAGTCTTTACTCTGTTTGAGCCCATTGTTGTAACCATCTGGTTTTGCATCTTCCTCTTTTTACCTGACCCTCACTTTATCAAGAATGATAGTCTTCTTCTGAAAACACATTCAAAATAAGAGAGCCAAAGTCTTACCATCTCATGCTGTCTTCTAAGGAACATTTAGGCTGTACTTCTTCTAAGGCAAGCTTGCTCTTTCTTCTGGCAGTTCACCTTACATTCAGTATTTATTTTTTAAGTTTCTTATTGTGAATTGAGTGATAGTTTACATGGGAGAATATCAGCTTTACATTCATCCTACTGTTTTTCATTTCGTTGCAGTGATTACAATCCCCTCCATGCATGCATCATCATTCGACAGCATTTGCATCCATTCCCTCTGGCTTTTTTTGGACATACACCAAAGCACTCAAATATATAGCCATTCAAACAACCAAAGGTACACCCCACAAGCCTGCACCCCGGCCACCAGCACACAGCCCTTCTCCCTCCCTGAGTCGAGTCCTCAGCCGCTCCGTCTACCCATGTCATTGTCTCTGCCTCCATCCCTGGAGTTGCTACTTCTCTGGATAGGGTCCTGCACTCCTCTCTTTTCACTTGATGGTCCCAGGGTCCTTCGCACCTGGACTGCAAGATCATCTCCTCACCTCCTTTTGTTACAAAACATCTACCTTTACATTTGCAACATTCACTATCAGTCCTGATAGCAATTATTTACTATTGAACCACAAGACTCTCAATCCCCATCCCCTTTCACCATCCCCGTCTAGACAGGTTAGAAACCACTCAATGGAAATTCTACCTTTCCCTGCACCCTCTGAAACTAGGCTTACTCTTGAAAGCTTGTAAACCAGTCACTTTGTGCCTTTGTAGCCCCCCATTTTGGGTAGCCAATGTCTAAGTTGTCCATCCCTGTCAACCCTGTGTACCAATGTTGTAGGAATGATTCTTGCTGTAAACATTTGTTCCCTCTTTTAAGCTACTTCATCCATAAGTATAGGTCAAGTTCATCAAATTGTAGCAGATTACTGTTTTTTCCCTCTTCTTTCTTCCTCTATTCGAGTTCTTATTCAGTATTCTTTGCCAACACTATAATTCATGTGTATCAATTCTTGTATCAATTGTATAAAAATGTATCAATTCTTTGGTCAGGCATGCCTAAGTTCTCAAGGTGACATCTTTGCTTTTGAATACTGTAATGATAGCTTTTGCAGCAGAATTGTCCTGTGCAATATGTCATTTGATTTCTTGATTGCTGCTTTCATAGGTATTGAGTGTGGATCCAAGTAAAATGAAATCTTTGACAGTATCAATCTTTTTTCCCTTTATCATGATGTTGTTTATTGGTCCAATACACTAATCACCATGATTCCTTTAGTTTTAAGCACCATGGTGTTATGCACATATACTAAACACTCCACTTGAAATATTTTCTTAGTGGCTTTATAATATCTTTAAAATTCTGTTTTCACATTTACTGCTAAAAATTTTGCCAACATAAAGACACTCTGATATCAGAGTAAAAGTTTCTGAGAAAACAATTATGTTTCTTATGAATGCATTTTCAAATTAAGATTTGGTTTGAAATAAAGTGTTCAGTTTTGAGAAAACATATGTTGGATTTTCAATATCTATTATTTTATGTACTTTGAGTGGTGCAAATGGTTGGTTATACACTCAACTGCTAGTCAAAGGTCGGTGGTTTGAATCCACCTTTGAGATGCCTCAGAAAACAGACCTGGCAATCCGCTTCTAGAAGATCACAGCCTTCAAAACCTCAAGGAGCATATCTGCTCCACACTCCCAAGAATTAGAATCAACATGAAGGCAACTAACAACACTGCTATGTATGTTCACCAAAACAAACCTCCTAATTCGTGTTTATAAAGAACATAACATGAAACAAAGAAAAGAAATATTTTCCATAAGACAGTGGTCCTTAGTAATTCTTTTTATAGTTTTGAATCTAATAAAATAATCTAATAAAAGTTCTATTTATCTCTAAAATGTTGTGGAGTTTTTTTGCATATTATTTCCATTCAGTAACGACCTCTTCAAATCATTTTACACTCTCCCTAGAGTTTCATGTATCTCAGGCCTTCTTCATTCTTCATAGAATCACACAGAAGCATATTATTTCACTTGAAAGGCAATTCTAGGGTATGTCAAACCAAAACCCAAACCCACTGTCATGGAGTAGATTTCCCTGTATATATTTTCTGCTTCCATAAATCTTTAACTGGAACTGAACACCTCCTTTTTCCCCCCATAGAATGACTGGCGGTTTTGGAATGCCAACTTTATAGTTAGCAGCCCAGGACTTATCCCACAGTGCCACCAGGGCTCCTTAGGAATGCCACACACATTCAAAAAAGCTTTGTTTAAAAATCATATCTAACAGCTAATTTGGAAACTGTTAATGAGTGTGAATCACCTTTGCTAATATCTAGGCAACTGTTTATTGATTATTTCAAATGGTTTTAATGGTGCTACTATTTTTAAAACAAACCTGAGAAGTTTACAAGATATATTATATCTCTATGTAATTAGATATATCAAAGCATTATATGTTGATATCAAATTCAAAGATATTATGATATAAATTCTTGAACTATTCCTTGAAACAAGTTTTTAATATTTTTGTTCACAATAATATGTAAATCTATACATAAGATATTAAATTAGTAAGAGACTCAACAGTGAGAAAGATTAGTAATATGATTTTCATATTTTGTTTGAAGTCTAACTGAAGCTTGAAATTAAATCAGAATGTTAAGACTTTTATTACTCATGAAAAGGGAAATAGCTTTGTTTATTTTTTTATTTTTTATTTAAATTTTTTAGTTCAATTGTTTATTTTTAATATTAAGTTGTAAGAGTTCTTTATATATGCTAGAAACAAGTGTCTTTTCAGATATGTTATTTGCAAATATTGTCTCCCTTATGTAAATTGTTTATTCACTTTCTTCTTTTTTTCTTAAATGTTTTATTGTGAATTATGTAATAGTTTGCATGGCAGAACATTAGTTTTACATTCATTCTATTGTATATCGTCTCATTGCCATGGTTACAATCCCCTCCATGCAATCATTCCCCTGTACCCCCCAGGTCTTGAGCATACAGTTGCTCTCTCTCTCTGGATCTAAAGTCTCCATCTGCTCCATCGCTTCAAGTCATCATCTCTGGCTCCATTTCAGGCATCACTGCTTCTCTGGGTAGGGTCCCGCTCTCTGTTCTTCTCCCTTGATGGTCCTAGGGACCTCCAATCCTAGACTAAAATGTTAATCACTCCCCTCCTTGCTATAAAATGTCTACCTTTACATTTCCGACCCTCACAATCAATCCTGATAACAATTATTCACTATTGTATCACAAGAGACCCGTCTGCATTTCATTGCATCAGCTCCACCTAGTCAGATTGAATACTACTCACTGGAGAGT
>NW_006408549.1:24264591-24265514 GCF_000296735.1 Chrysochloris asiatica
ATATTCCTTTATATGTGGTTCAGAGTACTGGGACCATTCCCTGAGCCTTCTTGGTCCTGTATTCTGTGTTGTTCTCGGCAGAGCTCATCACTACACTTCCACCTGATCCACCATGTTTTTCCAGAAGCAGCTTTTTTTATTTTTAAACAAATGTTTTATGAATGGAAATAGTCAAGGTTCATGTAGCTCTATCATTAAACACTTTCTTTGACAGGATTTTTCAGCCAATTTTAATTCATGCTAGTACATTTCTAAGCTTGATTTCTACAAACCTACACAACAATTTTACAAGCAACCCTCTCTTCTGCATTATTAGTCACTTGGCATACCAATAAGCAGTTCTCCAGAGCCAGAAGTGGACATGGGATGAGGTGAGGTATATCTTTGCTGATGTCTGATGATCTTTACTGAAAACAGAATACCAGAAAGTTGTTTTAATGATTATACAAAGGCATTAGAATGTTTGCATCATAACTAATTATGGATAACATTACAAAGAATGGGAGTACCAGACTTCTCATGGTACTCATAAGTAAGCTGTGCGTAGACCAAAAGGTAGTTGTGGGAACGGATTAAGATGATACCCACAGGTTTAAAATCAGTAAAGGTGTGTCAGGGTTGTATCCTTTGATCATACTTATTCAATGTATACTGTGCAAATACTCCAAGAACCTGTACTATATGAAGAAGAACACTTGAGCAGAATTGGAGGAAAACTCATTAACAGCCTGGCATATGCAGATGACACAACTTTGCTTGCTAAAAGCAAAGAACACTTAAAGCACTTACTGATGAAGATCAACATAAAGTAAACAAAATTCCTCACAACTAAACTAATAAGCAACCTTATGATAAACAGAGAAAAGACTGAAGTTATTAAGATTTCATTTTACTTGGGTTTATGACCAACACCCAAGGAAAAA
>NW_006408549.1:24266174-24268377 GCF_000296735.1 Chrysochloris asiatica
CCCTCTTTAAAGTGTTCAGAAGCAAAGTTGCTACTTTGAAGATTAGTTACTGTGGTATTTTTAATTACCTCAGTGCCAAAAGCTGGACACTGAATAAGAAAGATCAAAGAAGAATTGATGCCTTTGAATTATGCTGATGGCTAATGTTATTAAATGTACTATGGACTTTCAGAAGAATGAACAAATCTGTCTTTAGAAGAAGTGTAGTCAGAATACTTCTTAGAAGTGATGACAATGAGATGTTGTCTCATATACTTTGGACATGTTATCAAGAGGGACCCATCCCATGCCTTGAGAAGGACATTATGCTTTGTAAAGCAAAGCATCAGCTAAAAAGAGGGAACCCCTCAATGAAATGGACTGACACAGTGGCTGCAGCAATGGGCTTATCCATCATAATAATGATAAGCATGGTACAGGAATGGGCACTGCTTTGTACCGTTGTACACAGCACCACTGTGAGTTGAAGGCAACTGACCAGGACCAACAGGAACAATAATATATTTGACCTACTAAAACAAGCCAAATACCACAATCATCATTTGAAAGCACTTTCCAGGTATATACAGAGACAACATCAAATCATTTAAATTAAATTCATATAAAATGGTTGCTGCTATTGTTGTTAAGTACTGTGGAGTTGGTTCCGACTCATAGTGACCCTAAATAGGGTTTCCAAGGAACAGCTGATGAGCTTGAACTGCCGACCTTGTAGTTCAAACCAACTTTGCCATCTAGTGCATTAACCCACAACAGGACTCATTATATAAAACTAGATATAATTATTTTAAAATATGATATTAATATCTTGTTCATGATTATAATTTTTAATTACAAATATATAGGAGACATTTTTGAAATACTGTTTCATCAAAATGTTTTCTTTTTCCATATTAAAAACCACTAAGAGCTTTCTTTTATAATGTCTGTCATATAAAAGAGGGCTTAAAAAATTCTGGAAAAAGTCCATTATCTTTTACTCTTTTTATTTTTTTTATTTTCATTACATTTTAAATTCCACTTTTACATGGACTTTTTGAAGCCCTCTCATATGTATTTCAAAATTATATTTCCTCTAAATTTTTTCTCTCATTTAAGTGTTTGGTTCTTATTTTATCATTTATTTAGACATACAAAACTGTCATATCTGTGAAGATACCTGTTAGGATTTTATAGACTAGTATTTCTAGTTGTTGTTAGCAGTTGCAGTATAATTTTGTACTTTTATGTATTTATTTAAATGTAGTCAACCCAAAATAAATCACTTGATCCCTCTAGCCCCCTAGTTCACATATCTAGATTTCCCCCATAACAGGGAAAGTCTTTCATAGTTCCTCCCAATTGGTGCCAGTATTACAACTGCTCTTCCAGTTCTATGGTTCCATTGCTGTCTGGATTATTTCTGCTGCTGAACAGAATACTATTTCAAGTTGGATTTTACCAACTGAAATAGTGAGCATGTCTCTCAGTGGAAAGAGTCAGAGCGTGTAAAGAAATATTGATGCTAATAGTTAACAAAATCAGAATAAAGGTCCTCTAGAGCATGAGTATTGGAAGCATAAAATTAGACCTGAAGAGATATGCCCCTGTGAGAACATGTCAAAGACATTCGGTTATTCTGTCTTCCTATCCCAAAGAGAAATAGATCTAAAGTTTGCTCTGAATTCTTATGAGTCCCTTCAAGGTATATCCAGCTGGGTGGTAGAGAAATTAAGAAGATTCAGAAATGGTGTACTTATGGGGTTTCAATCAGTACAGAGCAGCTACATCTCTTGGAGCCATATCGTATCACAGATACTGAAATACTGTTTAAAATATAGTAACCAAAAATATGGCTAAATACTTAAGATGAGGAAATGTGTTTATCTCATGAAGAGAAACTATCTCTTTTCCAAGGTAAAATGGAGCAAATAAACAAAATATCCATTAGTTTTGATGTTTTCAAGTAGCTCAAGATATTCTCCCTTGACATTATTTTCTGTTTTTGTTTGTTTGTTTTGTTTTGTTTTTAGCACAAGTTCTATGATAAAATACTTTTCCATTTTTTTTGGAATGATAATAAAGAAAATAGTGAAATTATAATATCCATTAGTTATCTAGTAACCAAATTTACCATGGTAGTCCAGTTTCTATTATTTCATTCTGGTATTTCTAAAATCATTGTTAAGTGCTGTCGAGTCAGCTCTGAATGGAATTTCTGAGG
>NW_006408549.1:24269137-24283642 GCF_000296735.1 Chrysochloris asiatica
ATGTGCCATGGAGTCGATTCTGGCTAATAGCAAGATTGCAAAGAGTTTCCAAGGCTTAAATCTTTGCGGGAGCAGAAAGCCTCCTTTTTCTCTTTCAAAGCAACTGGTAAGATCAAACCGCGGACCTTGTAGTTAGCAGTCCAGTACTTATCTTATGGAGCTACCATGCTCCTAAGACTGTGATTGCATGATATCAAATAAAATAACAGTCTTCTGACTATTTCTATTAAAAACACATCATTTTAAATAGATGGAGTGGGCTTCATTAATCTTTTCATCTCACTGGTAAGCACTAGGCTGCTTAACACAGGTCTGCAGTTCAAGCACATCAACTGTTCTGCAGCGAGAGAGGCATTCTGCTTCCGCAAAGATTAAAAAAAAAAAAAAAAAGCCTCAGAAACCCTATATAGGATTACTGAGTCAAGCTGACTCCAGGGCACTTAACAAGAGTTTAGAATCTTAGAGAATGAAGAAACACAAAGGAAAGAAATATTTGTGGGCAATGTCTTCAGCATAGTAAGTCAGAGAGAAGGAATGTAAAGTCAGATAGAAGAGAATGTTTTTAAAGAGAAAAAACACATCATGTTAATTTATACGTTTTGCTTTTCAAGTAACTCCATCGCTGAGAGACTGAATTTATCTTTCATATATAATATAATTTTAAACCACACAAATAAATATTTGTATATACTTTTATTACTAGAACCACATAAAACGAAACTTGAGAAAATGTTTATGGTTAATATTTTCTTATTAATTGTATTCATATTATTATTCCTACTAACAAGTTGAGTATGTAGCAAAATTCAGTAATGTACCTCTCTGTTTTCTGAAAATTGAACAAGAGAATAACAAATGACCTCTTTATCCATTATGATGACTCATGCTAGAATGATGTTGACATTGCAAGATAGAATGTCAAGTGTGTTTAAAGAAGTTTCTTACCTCATAATCACCTGGATGTTATCACTTTCTATTTCTACCCTATGTGTTAGAATTGACTTGATTTGTGATTTTATTGTTCTATGTTTAGTATATACTTCAGAATCTGTATGCCATTGTCTATTATTTTCTATTGATCTCTAGTGTTCTCAGTTGTTATTTTGAGATAAGAAAAATGTTTTGTGCTATGATGAGAAGGGACAGAAACTAAAATTAGTTAGCATCCATTATGGACCAAGAAAAATATTAGTCGATTTAGAATAGCCTATGTCATTCTTCCTGTTTATGTGGTGCATTATTGTCTCAAATTCAGAGGGAGAAAACCAAGGTCGAAATGAATTGCCAAGTATTTTTAAATCAAGCAGGTAACATTAGGTATAACTGTGGCTCAAAAATCAAATCCACACATTTTCTACTATTCCATGAAAACCTGTAAGGTTCAATGACAACTGAGAATATATTGACTTTCTATTGTTGTCGTTTGGTTATGAGTTGGGCTGCTAACCTCAAGATCAGCAGTTCAAAACTACCAGCTGTTCCACAGGAGAAAGATGAGGTTTTCTGCTCCCGTAAAGATTTACAGCCTCGGAAACCATATGCAGGGTCATTATGAGTAGGAACCAACTACGTGGCACATAACAACAACAACAACAGGGAAGCCAGTTAATACAACTACTCAAATTTACACACCAATCACTAAAGCCAGTCAGGATGAAATAGAAGAATTCTACCAACTTCTTCAATCTGAAATTGATCAAACATGCAACCAACATGGTGATTCAAACGCAAAGGTTGGGAGCAAAGAGAAAGGATCAGTAGCTGGAAAATATGGCCTTGGTGATAAAAATGATGCTGGAGAATGCATGATAGAATTCTGAGAAATCAATGATTTGTTCATTTCAAATACCTTCTTTAGACAGCATAGCAGATGACTATACACATGGATGTCCCCAGACGGAACACATAGAAATCAAATTGACTACATCTGTGGAAAGAGAAGATGGAAAAGCTCCATATCATCAGTGAAAACAAGGCAAGGGGCAGACTGTGGAACAGACCATCAATTACTCATATGCAAATTCAAACTGAAACTGAAGAAGATGAAAACAAGTCCATGAGAACCAAAACATGACCTTGAATATATCCCACCTGAATTTAGAGAGATCATCTGAAGAACAGATTTGATACATTAAACACTAAACACTGAAGACCAGAAGAGTTGTGGGATGACATCAAGAGCATCATACCTGAAGAGAGCAAAAAGTCATTAAGAAGACAAGAAAGAAAGAAGGAAAACGTCAAAATGGATGTCAGAAGAGACACTGAAACTTGCTCTCCAGTGTAGAGATGCTAAAGCAAATGGAAGAAATGAGGAGGTCCAAGAACTGAACAGAAAATTTCAAAGATCAGCTCGAGAAGATAAAGCCAAATATTACTACAAAATGTGCAAAGATCTTGAATCAGAAAACCAAAAAGGAAGAACGCGCTCAAAATTTCTCAAGCTGAGGGAAATGAAGAAAAAATTCAAGCCTCAACTTTTGTTATTGAAAGATTCTCTGGACAAATTATTGAATGATGCAGAATGCATCAAGAGAAGATGGAAGGAATGCACAGAGTCACTGTACCAAAAGGAAATGGTTAATGTTCAACCTTTTCAAAAGGTAGCATATGATCAAGAGCTGATGATACTGAAGAGGAAGTCCAAGGTGAATTGTAGGAATTGGCAAAGAACAAAGCACCAGGAATTGATGGAATCAAAATTGAAATCTTTCAAGAAAGTGAGGCGGCACAGGATGCACTTACTCATCTCTGCCAATAAATTTGGAAGACAACTATCTGGCCGACTCATTGGAAGAGATCCATATTTGTGCCCATTCTAAAGAGAGGTGACCCAACGGAATGTGGAAATCATCAAACAATCTCTTTGATATCCCACGTGAGTAAAATTTTACTGAAGGTAATATAGAAACAGTTGCAAGCATACATTGACAGAGAACTTCCAGAGGTTCAAGAAGAGGCTGTGAAATGAGGGAGAGCATTGCTGATGTCCGATGGATCTTAGCTGAAATCAGAGAATATCGGAAAGAGGTTTACCTGTACTTTATTGACTACACAAAGGCTTTTGATTGTATGGATCATGACAAGCTGTGGACAACATTGCAAAGTATGAATATTCCAGAACACTTAATTATTCTCATGAGGAATCTGTACATGGACCAAGAGGCAGTTGTTCAAACAGAACATGGGAACACTGAATGGTTTAAAATTTAAAAAGGTGTGCAACAAGGTTGTGTTCTTTCACCATACTTATTCAACCTGTATGCTGAGCAAATAATATGAGAAGCTGGCTTATATGAAGAAAAACTAAACAACATTCTTATCAGCGGAGAAAAGGTTGAAGTTGTCAAGGACTTCATTCTTCTTGGATCGACTATCAATACTCACGGAAGCTGCAGTCAAGAAATCAAATGACATATTGCATTAGGCAAATCAGATGCACAATACCTTTTTAAAGTGTTGAATAGCAAAGATGTTAGCTTGAGGGCTAAGGTGCGTCTGACACAAGCCATGGTATTTTCAATAACTTCATATGCATGTGAAAGCTGGATCATGACTAAAGAAAACCATAGAAAAATTGATACTTTTAAGTTATGGTGTTGGAGGAGAATATTGAAAGAACCATGGGCTGTCAAAAGAACCAACAGATTTGTGTTGGAAGGAGTACAGCCAGAGTGCTCCTTGGAGGCCAAGATGGCCAAACTTCATCTCTCATACTTCTGACATATTGTCAATATGTACTAGTTACTAGAGAAGGATATCATGTTTGGTAAGGTGGAGGGTCAGAGAGAAAGAGGAAGACTCCCAACAAGATGGATTGGCCAAGTGGCAGCATCGATGGACTCAAGTGTGGCACCAGTAGTGAGGTTGGCCCAGGATTGGGCAGTGTTTCATTTTGCTGTGGATAAGGTCACTATGAGTCGGTACCAATTCGATGGCACCTAACAATAACAACAACAATGAGTTGGAACCAACTCACAGCGTATCACCACCATTACCTTTATTATTATTTGGCGCCATTGAGTCGGTTTCTGATTCCTAGTGACTACATATATAAACCTTATAGAGCAGTAGAAAAAAAATATACAATATTTTTCATAATGACCCTGTACAGAAACCCCATACAGGAGCAGAAAGCCTCATCTTTTCCCCAAGTTTTCTACTGCTATGTAACAAATTGCCCCAAATTTAGCAGTTTAAGGGAAAACTTCTTAGCTTAATCTGTATGGGTCAGGAGTCTGGGCACAACTTAGCTGGGTCAACTGTTTATAGAGTCTCACAAGCTGAAATCAAGATGTGTTGTCACCTGCAAATGATTCTAGATCATGAAGTCTTTTTCCAAATTCACATGGCTGTTGGCAGAACTGAGTTCCTAGAGGATGCAGGACTGAGATGCTAATGTTCTTGCTGGCAATCAATCAGGGTTTGATCTCAGCTGCTTTTAACATATGTCTTTCTCACAGGCTCTCTCATGACATGGCAGTTTAACTTCTTAACTTCTTTAAGACAAGCAGGAGAATCTTTTGTTCCAATATGCTAAGACAGTTTTATATAACATGGCCTAATCACCATAGACCTCATGTGGCACTGTAGGATAAATACTGGACTGCTAGCCACAAGGTCAGTGGTTTAAACCCACCAGGCACTGCTTAGAAATCCTATACAGGATAACTAACTCTATAGCACTAAACAACAAAAACAACAACCACCATAATTAGAAGACATTAGTTGTTAAATAATAGAATTCTCACCCTCCATGCAAGAGATTTGGGTTTGATTCCTGGTCAGTGCAACTCCACACAACCACCACTCATCTGTAAATGGTGACTTGTATGATGCTATGACACTGAACATATTTCAACACAGCTTCCAGACTAAGACACATGGATATATTTGAAAACAACTTAAAAAATGTGTACATACTCAAGCTAATATGTTTTTGTTGCAAGCAACATATTTATTTTGTTGTTTAAACTGAGAAAACCTAGAAGCAACAATCCAGTAGCCACTAGCACACCAATTGCCAAGATTTTCTTTTGTAATATCATTCTCTAATAAAAGGAACCAAGGCTTCTGGAGAAATGGATAATTATGGAGAAACAGTTATTGACTCAGACAGGAAATATACAAGGTCAACACAGGACATATTATCATGCCAGAAGATAAAAAAGTATTAAGCAAGCCCAAACACATACTCTCACACACACAAAGAATGCCATATGATAATGAAGCAAGAGCTAACTGAAAGAGCTATGAGTGATCAGAGATGAAACAATTTGAGCAAGGAAAGAAATATTGTAGTATTATATTAAAATCCAAAGTATAAAATAAATATCCATGATTTGATATGATATAAATATATGGAGAAGTAAATAAAAGGGGAAGAAGAGAAACAGATTCAGTGTATGATCATCCCACTCTGTCCTCAAGAAGGCAGAACATAAGTTTTCTCCTCTTAATGTGGCCTTTAGTATAGAAAGAGAAGTTGGTGGAAAGAGTTATTTTACAGTGGGGAAATCTGATCAGCTCTAATCCAATGATCAAGAATAATATCAATAACAATAGATCAATTAAAAATATTTATCCCTGGTGTGATTAGAATGGTCCTTTTCTTGTGTAATCATTCTTGTAGAAACCCTAACATGAGTATCCACCAACCAACTTTCAGTTTACTGCAATGTGGTGGCTTGCACATTGTGAGATGGATTGTCACAGTAAACGTAATAACAACAGACTTGATGTGCTGTCTATTGTAAGGGGGATGCAGGGCCAGACAGTATTTAATTGATGCACATAATGTGATCATGATTTGGAGTTGACTCACCAGCAGTTAACGCAACCCCAGTCAAACCATGAGACCATCTGGTAAATAACAACTGAGGGACGTGCTTCATAGTTCTTAATTGTTGTTGAAAAGTGCTATTGAGTCAGTTTCAACTCATAGTGACCCTGTATAGGGTTTCTGAGGAACGGCTAGTAGGTATGAACCACCAACCTTGCAGTTCAAACTGGCCTTGTTGTCCATTGCTTATCCTACAGCAACACACTAGCAATCCTTAGCAGTTTTCAAAACTGTCAAGTTCATTAAAAACCAGGGAAATCTGAGGAATGGTCACAGTCAAGCACAGTTTAATGAGAATGACAAGCAAACATAACAATATTTATGGAGTGCTGGTGTAGGATAAGCAACTGTAAGGTGGGTGGTTCAAACCCACCAATTGCTTCTCAGAAATCCTATACAGGATTGCTATGAGTTGGAACTGACTAAACAGCACTTAACAACAATAATCCTGAACATTATGCAACACTTAACAACAACAGAGGGCATTAGGCATCCTAACAAGGGAACTGAGTTAAGTATGATTTCAGTATTTAATAATGTATTGGTGGTGGTTATGTGCTGTGGAGTCATTTCAGACTCATAGCAAACCTGTGTAGGGTTTCCAAGGCTGTAAATCTTTACGGGAGCAGAAAACCTAATCTTTCTCTTATGGAACTGCTGGTAGTTTTGAACTGCTTACCGTGATATCAGTAGCCTAACTTGTTGGTTAAATAATTATGGTATGGTTAATGTTATGAGTCAACTTGGCTAGTTTATGATATTCAGTAGCTTGACAGAGAGTGGATACAAATACATGTATATATGCATGTAAGTCAAGATGTTTTGCTATTTGGGTTCCAATTCATACAAGCATGGGTTTATTCCAAATAAAATGTGTTTACATATGTCTCTGTGATCAGTAGATGATTACAGACAAGTTTTCTCATTTCTCTTGTGTTAGTCTCATTAGGATCTTCAAAAAAAAAAGGTTAAGTCAAAAACAGTGGCTTCTGAGGGGGATCTGCTGAGGTCAGCTCAGATGGTTATGGTGACTGTTTTGGGGGGGACTCCAAATGGGGTTTGATAAATTTTCAAGAAGAATGCAGGTAATTAATAGGGACTGGTAGCGTAGTGGTTATGAATCGGGCTGCGAACCTTAAGGTCTGTGGTTCGAAACTACCAGGCGCTCCACGGGAGAAAGATGAGGCTTTCTACTCCCGTAAAGATTTACACCCTCGGAAACCCTGTACAGGGTCGCTATGGGTCGGACCCGACTCGATGGCACTTAACAACAACAACAACAATTAGGAAGAGGGGTCCTGGTGTAGTGCTGTGGGTTAATGCGCCAGACTGCAAAACCATTTGAACTGCAAGGTTGGAGGTTCAAGCTCACCAGTTGTTCCTTGGAAACCCTATGGTTGCTATGGGTCAGCACTGACTCGATGGCACTTAACAACAACAACAAAAATTAGGAAGAAGTTTGAAGATAATTGTAAACAACATTAGTGAAAAAAAAGACCTGGAAAAGTTAAACCAAGGAATTTTTTTTTTCCTTCACAACAATGTACCTGCTTATTCTTTGAAGGTAGCAAAGCCTGTTCTATAAGAATTTTATTGGGAAAACTTATCTCATCCACCCTACAGCCTTTATCTTATTCCTTCAGTTGACATTTTTTTTCACAACTCAAAGAGCATTTAAAGGGAACACAATTTGAATCCCTCAAGAATGCCAAAACTGTCATTTTAACATGGTTGATGTAAATGTAAGAGTGCAGAATTCAGGAAAGGGTTGTTGCTAGGTGCTATTGACTCTGTTCTGACCCAAAGGTGACTCCATGTGCAACAGAACAAAACACTACTGTGTCCTGTGCCATCTTCACAACTGCTATTATACTTAAACTAATTGCTGCTGCCTCTGTGCCAACCCATCTTATTGGGGGTCCTCTGTTTTTCTGACCCTTCACTTTCACAAGCATGATGTCTTTCTAATAATCCCATATGGTTGTTCCCTATGGATAACATGTCTGAAGTATGAGAGATGAAGGGAAGGTTTAGAGAGATAGAAATACCACATTTGTAATTGTATGGACCTAGAGGGAAAATATACCAAGGAACAGTTGCATCACATTTTGATATTTTCATTTAATAATGGCTCCTATGATTTTATAGCAATACATTTGGATTCACCCTGTGATGACTAAGGAATGTGTCATTTTGTCTGGATCACTCACTCAGTGTTTTGACAATACCATGTATCCACTTCCATAATGGGATCTCCTTCCTTTGAGTAGCCAAACAATTGAAAGGGAGTTTCCTTGGTGGTGTGGCCTGCATCCAATATATGTGGACACTTAAAAAAAACAAAACAAAACAAAAGTCACTTGCTTTTTTCTAGAGCTGTATTCTGCATCTGGTTTATCACCCGACAAACCAGTGGCCTGCCATACTGCCTGCCAATCTTGGGAATCATCATCAGCTTTCCATTTTACCTGCTGATTTTGGATTAATTTGCCTCTGCAGCCAGCAGCCTGCCATCTGACCTGATGATCTTAGTTTGTCAGCCCCTGCAGCTTTGTGAATCAGGAGAAACATCTTGCCTTAGATCTAACCCACCCGTTTGGAACTTGCCAACCTATACAACTGTGTGAGCCATTTCCTTGAGATAAATCTCTGTTATATATGTGTAATAAGATTCACTAATTTTCTAGAGAACCCAGCCTAAGACATGCTCTTATATTATATAGTTATATTTCAATAATGTTTTACATTATTATTCCATGAATAAGATTCAATTAGAAGACCTAGTCAGTCCTTTGGTAACTGATGATTCCACTAGAAGAGAGATTCACACATCTAAATAGCCATGTGAGGCCTTCAAGTGCTGTGACAGGTTTTATAGAAGCTTAGAAGTATAAAATCGAAATTTATTGTGCTGGTAATTAATCAGTGTCTTGAATTGGAGGAGAAGATCAAGGAGAACATTTCAGATTTGAGGAAAAATAAAAGGAAAACCATTGTATCCTAGAAAGTTATTATCCAATGTACACAAACAAATGCAAATACAACTATTCATTATGGCAAATTATGGCATGATACATTTGTCAGTTTATTTCCAAATACTTCCCAGAAAACAGAAAAAAACCTAGTTCAAGGTCATTTCAGTAGAGAAGTTCTGGTTGTCTTGTACCCACTGTAGTTCTGTCATTTTAAACAACAGCCAACAGTATGACCAAAAAGGAACAAGTTCTGGATTTCTTTAATAGTGAATACATTGTCAGAAAACATAATAGTTTGACATTTATTGTGTAGTTATTCTTTTTCTTGAGAAGCAAACATGACATACTAATATTTAAGACAGAAATCTACTATTTGTCTGTCTGTTGTATCGTGTTAACTTGTATGTTGCTGCATTACTGGAAGCCATTCAACCAGTATTTTAAATACCAACATTTGTTGTTGTTGTTAAGTTCCGTTGAGTCAATTCCAACCCATAGCGACCCTGTACAGTGTTTCCAAGGCTGTAAATCTTGATGGGAGGAGAAAGCCTCATCTTTCTCCCGCGAAGTGGCTGGTAGTTTCGAACTGCTGACCTTAAGGTTCGCAGCCTGGTTTGTAACCACTATACTATCAGAGCTCAACATAGTCACCCATAATGGACAAGCTTTAGATGAACTACTATACTAAGGAAGACTAGGAAGAAAGATGGGGGGATCACTTCTGAATGGGTAGCACTGAAAGTCTTATGAACACAAGTAGAACATTATCTGACACAGTCCTGGAAGATGAGTTCCTCAGGTAAGAAGGCACTCAAAATTTGAATGGAGAAGAGCTGCATCCTCAAAGCAGAGTTGACGTTAACAAAGTGGTTGAAGCTAAGCTTTCAGGACCTTCATTTGCTGATGGTGTACAACTCAAAATGAGAGGAAATAGTTTCAAAGATCCATTAATAATCAGAACTTGGAATTTGCAAAGAATAAATATATGGATATTGGAATTTGACAAAAAATAAATGAAATGCATAAAGAATGATGTCCTAGGCATTTGTGAACTGAAATGGACTGGCATTGGCCTTTAGATTCAGAAAAAAATATTGTTTATTATTCTGGGAATGACAAATAAAAAGAATGATATCACATTCATTCTCAAAAAGAGCATTTCAAGCTCTATCTTGAAGTACAATATTGTCTGTGACAAAATAATATCCATATGCCTGCAAATAAGATCAGTTAATATCACTATCATTTAACTCTGTACCCTAACCACTAAAGTCAGTGATGATGAAATTGAAGAATTCTACCAACTTCTTTGGTCTGAAATTAATCAGCCATTTAATCAAGATGATTGGAATGCCACAATTGGAAAATATGGCTTTAGTAATAGAAATGATGGTAGAAATCACATGGTAGAATTTCCAAGACCATAGATTCACTCATTGAAAATATCTTGTTTAAACAACATAAAAGGGAACTATACACATGGACCTCACCAGAAGTCAAACTGACTACATCAGTGGGAAGAAACTAGGGAGAAGCTCAATTTCACTATCTAAAATAAGACCAGGGGTCGACTATACTACAGACCATCAATTGCTCATATCCAAGTTCAGGAGGAATCCGAAGGAAATTTAAAAAGTCCACAATAATTAAAATATTACTATGACTGTATCACCTGGATTTAGAGACCATCTCAAGAACAGATTGTTGCATTAGATAAAAATGACTAAAGACCAGAAGACTTGTGGGATGACATCAAGAACATTGTACATGAAAAAAGTAAAAGGTCTTTAAAAAAACAGGAAATTAAACAAAGAGATGAAAATGGATGCCAGAAGAGACTCTGAAATTTGTTGTTGAGCATAGAGAAGCTAAAGTGACTGGACGAAATTAGGAAGTTTAAGAACTGAACAGAAAATGTTAAAGGGAAGCGCAAGAAAACAAAGTAAAATACTATAATGAACTGTACAAAAAGCTGAATTTAGAAACCAAAAAGGGAAAAATATGATCAGCATTTCTCAAGCTGAAAGAGCTGAAGAAACATTTTAAACCTTCAGTTGTAACAAGGAAGGTTCTATGGACAAAATATTGAATGACAAGCAAGCTTCCAAAGAAGATGGAGAGAGGCGGGGCTTGATGGCGGCTAGGGTTGAGGTGCAGTGAAGTTCACTGTCAGCCATACCACAGAATACCAGGCAAAGCAGATCCAGGGCAGAGCTCCAAGATTTGGAACCACATAGCTAAGAATATTTTAAAAGTCTGAATGCTTATAGTTAGTGGAACTTGAAGCTGAGGAAAGAAATCACATAATTTTTAATCTGCTGGGATTGGAGGATTGGAGCCGACATCTTGGCAATACCAAGAGGGGAAGCAGAAACACCATGGAAAAATGCTACAGGAACCATGGAGCAAAGGTGAACAATACACTTTGTCAGTTTTGCTTTGTTCTGATTTTCCTTTTTTTTTTTTTTGGTATCTGGTCATTTGCCCTCCCACTGTTTGTACACGTCCATTCTGGTAACTAGAGGGGGGCGCCTGAACGAGTGCACACCCCACACCCTCACTAATGGTGGTTTCTTCTTCCACACATGCACACAGATACTCAGCCCAAGAGCAACCCCTGAACTTTTTTTGTTTTTTTAAATACGGGAATTTCAGGACAGGGCAGTAGAGAGGGAAAGAGAGCTTAAAATCAAAATAGGACAAAAAGTAAATTAAAGCCTGAGGTATAACATAACAACCAACAGTGGCATATTGAAATCTCTCAGACAGCTTTGCAAACAAGAAGCTGAAGAGAGGACATTAAAGTCACACTCAAATTAGGCTACAGAATTTTTTCCCCTTTTATTCTTTCCCTCCTCTCCCTTTCCTGTGATTACAGACTGTAGTATTCAGTCTAGTTTTGTTTTGTTGTTGTTTGAATTGTTGTTGTTGTTTGTTGTTAGTTTTTGCTGGTGCTGTTTTGCTGTTTTATGTGCCCCCTCCTACCTTTGGGGGACTCTCTCTCTCCCTATATTACCCAAGAAGAGTCAGCAACTGATGCCATATAGTCAAGCTACAATCACACTCTATAAAACACCAAAACCCAGGCAAGAACCAATACCAACTGCCATATACCAGGGAAACAGACAACACCTGTGAAAGTTACTCTGAGTTAAGCAATAAGAAGAGTGAAAAGGGAAACCCACATCCTGATCACATCTCCCTGGAAGCAATCAGAAAGCATAAAAAATACCAAAACACATACCTTAAGAATTATTGGCATTCCAGAACAATAAGATTCACACAAGTCCATAGAGGAAATAGTTGAAGAGCTGCTGGAAGAAAATTTCTCTAACATCCTGAAAAATGAAAAGATAAATATTCAAGAAGCTCAGCAAACCCCAGGAAGGATAAAACCCAAAAGAAAATCACCGAGACATAACATAATCAAGCTCTCCAAAATCAAAGATAAAGAGATGCTGCTGAAAGCAGTTAGGGAAAACAGAAGTGTCACATACAAAGGCAAGCAAGCCAGATTAAGCTTGGATCTCTCAGCAGAAACCATGCAAGCAAGAAGGCCATGGGGAGACATATATAAAACCCTGAAAGAAAAAAATTGCCAATAAGAATCCTTTATCCAGCAAAGCTATCAATCAGATATGATGGTGTAATCAAAACATTCCAGGATAAACAGAAGCTAAGGGATTTTGCCAAGGCCAACCCTGCTCTACAAAGCATCCTCAAGGGAGTTCTGTGGACTGAGAATCAACAAGAACAGACAACAACCAGAGACTGACATACATGGCAGCACCTCCCAGAATAAAATCAACAGAAGGAAGAGTCAAGAACAGAACAAAACTATAACAACAAACTCAGAGAATCTGGGAGGTCGGTCTATGATCAAAACAATTACAATGTAAAAGAAGGTAAACATGTAAGAACAGAGATCCAGATGGTGAGAAGATCAGGTAGATAACAGGATAAAATAGACTGCACTAAATGGAGAGAAAAGTTAATGGACTATAAGGCAACCTCAAAAAAATTAACACTTCACAACATACCAAGAAAATGAACATCCAAGAAGAAAATGGAAACATTAAAACTATGAGGAAACTCACAAGAAAGAACACAAAAAGCATGAACTCAACAAAGGAAGACACAAAGAACAAAGAAAGCAGCAACATCACAAAAAACAAACATAATGACAGCAATTAATCCACAACTATCGGTAATTACACTGAATATAAATGGATTAAATGCACCTCTTAAGAGACAGTGGCCGAATGGATAAGAAAACAAGATCCTTCAATATGCTGTCTGCAAGAGACACATCTCACACACAGATACAAAAACAGATAAGAAGTCAAAGGATGGAAAAAAATATAACAAGCTAATTACAATAAAAAACTACCAGGAGTGGTAGTACTAATCTCTGATAAAATAAACTTTAAGGCAAAAAACAGCATAATAGATAAAGATGGACATTATGTCTGATTAAAGGGACACTTGAACAAGATGACATAACCAAAATAAATATTTATGGTCCCAACAAAAATGCTGCAAAATATATAAGGCAAACACTAATAGATTTGAAGAAAGAAATAGATGAATCTACAATAATAGTGGGTGATTTTAATGTACCACTTTCAAAAATCAATAGAAGAATCAGAAAGAAACTTGGCAAAGACACAGAAGAACTAAACAACACAATCAGCCAACTGGACCTCATAGATGTGTACAGAGCATTCATCCCAACAACAGCAAAATACACATTCTTTTCTAGAGCACATGAAAAATTCTCCAGAATAAACCATATCTTAGGCCACAAAACAAATCTCCATAAATTTACAAATATAAATACTAAAAAGCATCTTCTCAGACCACAATGCTATCAACTTAGAAATCAACAGTAGGAAGACTAAGGAAATAAAGTCAAATACATGAAAACTAAATAACACCCTGCTGAAAAGCAATTGGGTAGTAGAAGAAATTAAACGTGAATTCACAATGTTCCTAGAAACAAATGAGAATGAAAACACAACATACCAAAATCTTTGGGACACAGTGAAAGAGGTGCTGAGACGACAATTTATTGCATTAAATGGACACATAGAAAAAGAAGAAAGAACCAAAATTAACACATTAACACAGCATCTTCAACAATCAGAAACTGGCCAATAGAGGGAAACTACAGCCAAGAAAAGAAAAGAAATAAAGATTAGAGCAGAAATAAATGAGATAGAAAACAGAAAACTTAGAAAGAATCAACAGGACAAGAAGCTGGTTCTTTGAAAGGATTAACAAAATTGAGAGACCATTGGCAAACCTAATAAAAGAAAAGAGAGAGAAGACAAAAATAACATGCATTAAAAACCACATGGGCAATGTCACAATGGAAGCAAAGGATATCAAAAGGATAGCAGAATACTATAAAGAGTTCTACTCCAACAAATTTGAAAACTTAGAAGAGATGGATACATTTTTAGATAAATACAACCTACCTAAACGTACACACAGTGAAGTAGAAAACTTGAACAGACCCATAACAAAAGAAGAAATTGATCAGGTCATCAATAGACTCCCAACCAAAAGAAGTCCAGGCCTAGATAGCTTCACTGGTGAGTTCTACCAAACATTCAGGGAAGAGCTGTCACCAATTCTACTCAAATTATTCCGGAAGATAGAGGAGGATGGAAAACTTCCTAATAC
>NW_006408549.1:24284010-24285562 GCF_000296735.1 Chrysochloris asiatica
ATAATTAAGAGCATATATACAAAATCAACAGCCTACATTACTCTCAATGGAGAGAAACTGAAAGCCTTCCCTCTGCGAACAGGAATCAGACAAGGATGCCCTTTGTCACCACTCCTATTCAATATTGTGCTAGAAGTCTTAGAAAGAGCTATATGGCAAGACAGGGAAATTAAAGGCATCCAAACTAGCAAAGAGGAAGTAAAACTCTCTCTATTTGTAGATGATATGATCCTATATGTAGAAAACCCAAAGACTAAGTAAAAAAGCTACTATACCTCATTGGAAGATTCAGCAAAGTGGCAGAGTATAAGAGCAACATAAAAAAGAATCAGTTGGATTCCTCTATACCAAAAACAACAGCATTGAAAAGAACATTAGGAAACCAATATCATTTACAGTAGCCACCCAAAGAATGAAATATCTAGGAATAAATGCAACCAGACAAACAAAGAACTCATACAAAGAAAACTATAAAACACTACTACAAGAAGCCAAAAGAGACCAACAAAAATGGAAGAATGTACCATGCTCCTGGATAGAAAGACTTAACATTCTGAAAATGTTACACATATAATGCAATCCCAATCCAGATTTCAGCAACATTCTTCAAAGAGATGGAAAAAACAATTGCAAGTTTTATATGGAATGGAAGAGACCACTGCTTAAAAAGAATAATAAGATTGGAGGTCTCTCACTCAGTAACTTCATATTTACTACACGGCTGCAGTAGTCAAAACAGCTTGGTACTGGTACAATGAAAGATGCGTAGATCAATGGTACAGAATCGAGAATGCAGAAAATAACCCATCTACATACAGCCAACTGATTTTTGAAAAAAACACCTAAATACAGTCTCTTCAACTGATGGTAATGGCAGAACTGGAAAGTGATACACAAAAGATTGAAACAAGACATTCACCTCATGCCTTATACAAAAGCAAACTCAACATGGATTAAAGACCTAAGTGTGAACCCCACAATTATGAAGGCCATAAATGTAAAAATAGGGACAAATATGAGCACACTAATTCAGGGAATACACAGACTACCAAACATTTTGAAAACTCACAAACAAAAGTAGACAAAATAGATGAGTGGGACATACTGAAAATTAAAAGCTTATGTGCATCTAAAGACTTCACCAGAAGAATAAAAAGGGAACCCACAGACCGGAAAAATCTTTTGAAATAACACATTAGACAATGGACTTATTTCTAAAATATATAGGAAACTACAACTCTTCAAGAAAAAGACAAATAACCCAATTTAAAAATGGGCACAGGACATGAACAGACACTTCACCAATGAGGAGAGCCAGGCAGCCAACAAACGTATGAAGAAGTATTCATGATCACTAGCCATTGTTGTTGTTGTTGTTGTCAGGTGCCATCGAGTCGGAACCGACTCATAGCGACCCTATGCACAGCAGAACGAAACAATGTTCGATCCTGGCCAACCTCACTACCGCTGCCACACCTGAGTCCATCAATGATGCCACCTGGCCAATCCATCTCGTTAGGGGTCTTCCTCTTTTTCTCTGACCCTCCACCCT
>NW_006408549.1:24286807-24307950 GCF_000296735.1 Chrysochloris asiatica
TTGCCACTTCTTTCAATGCACTTTGGACTTCCTCTCTGAGTATCATTGGCTCTTGTTCATATGGTATCTCTTGAAATGGTTGAACATTAAACATTAACCACTAGCCATTAAAGGGATGCAAATCAAAATAACAATGAGATATCATCTCACACCAGCAATAACAGCAGAGATCAAAAAAGTAGAGGACAATAAATGGTGGCGGGGATGTGGACAGAATGGGGCACTCCTGCATTGCTGGTGGGACTGCAAAATGGTCCAACCTCTCTGAAAAGCAATATGGTGCTTCTTCAGAAGTTTAGAAATAGAAATACCTTATGATTCAGCAATTCCTCTACTTGGTATTTACCCACAAGAAATACGAGCCATAATATTAGTTGGTATATGCACACCAATGATCATAGCAGCACTATTTACAATAGCAAAAAGATGGAGACAGCCAAAGTGCCCATCAACTGAAGAATGGATAAACAAACTGTGCTACATACACACAATAGAACATTATGCTACCTTGAAGAATAACAAGGAAGCTGCAAGCTACCACATAACATAGATGAACCTTGATGACATTACGTTGAGTGAAATTAGTCAGTCACAAAAGGAGAAATACTACATAGGACCACTACTGTAAAAGACTAAGAAAAATAACCCATACTAAAGGGGAGTGGATTCTTTGCTGGTTGCTGGAATGTGGGGGTTAGTGTGAGGGGAGGATGGGGAAGATGGAACACAGGGCAGGGAATAGACACAGGATATTGTGGATGCTGGGGAGGGGTGCAATATACAACAAGGGAGAGGGGAAATGGAAGAACAAAGCAGATGAGAGAACAATTAGGCAGGGTTGCATGGGCTAAGTGGGAGAGAGGTAAAGAATGATGTATGCACAACCTTGGAAAAACAGGGCTCTGGGATACAGGGATTGAAACATGGTTGGAATGGGGAAAAGAGGGGAAATAATGTTACTATGCTTGGCTGTCTTTTGAATCTTGGTTTCCCTTGCATACCATTATAAAATAGACACTGGAGGGTGAGAGAAAGGAATAGCCAAAAAAATCACCATAGAAAGCTTTTAAGTCCATCTTCTGCCTATAACTGATTGGAATACCTAAAATGGGGCTACATAATTCACAATAAAACATTAAAAAAAGGAAGATGGAAGGACTGCACACAGTCAATGTAGTGAAAAGAATTCGTCAATGTCCAGTCAGTTCAAGAGGTACCATATGATCAAGAACCAATGGTGTTGAAGGAAAAAAGTATAAGTTCAAGTCCCAATAAAGGTACTGGCTAAAACAAAGCTCCATGAACTGACAGAAAAAAAAGATTGAAATGTTTTAATTTCAATTCATTTTAATACCTAATGCAGTGCTAGAAGTGCTCACAATTTCAATTTCATTTCAATAACTGATTCAGTGTTAGAGGTGCTCACTGGTTTATGTCAGCAAATTTGGAAGACAGTTACCTGGTAAACAGATTGTAAGAGATCCTTATTTGTTCTCATTCCAAAGAAATGGGGCAGAGTGGAATGTGTCATCATTGAGCAGAATCATTAATATCATTATTTAAGTAAAATTTTGCTGAAGATAATTTAAAAATGTTTGCATCCATACATTAACAGGGGACTGACAGAAATTTAAATCAGATTCAGAAGAGACAGTGGAACTAGGGCTAAAATTTCTGATGTCAGATAGATCTTGGATGAAAGCACAGACTACCCAGAAAGAAGTTTACCTGTGCTTTATTGACTATGCAATGGTATTTGACTGTGTAGCTCATAACAAACTGTGGATAAAATTGTGAAGAATGAATGTAACAGAGCATTTTATTGTGCTCATGAGGAACTTGTTCATATACCAAGAAGCAGTCATTGAAACAGATGAAGGGCCTACAAAATGACTTAAAATCAGGAAAGGGATGCATCTGGGTTGTATCCTTTCACCATTTCAGCAGATATCTTTCAGTATTCAATCTGTATTCAGAGTAAATAATCCAAGAAGCTGGATTCTATGAAGAAGAACATGACATCAGGATTGGAGGAAGACTCAATAATGACCTTCAATGTGCAGAGGACACAACCTTACTTTTTGGAAGCAAAGAGGACTTGAAATACTTATGGATGAGTATCGAACATTAGAGCCTTCAGTGTGAATTGCATCACAATACAAAGACAACAAAAATCTTCACAACTGGACTGGTAAATAACAATATTATAAAAGGAAAAAAGACTTAATTTTGCTTGTATCTCAGGGAAGCAGCTGTCAAGACATCAAAGGACTCATTCATTGCATTTTACAATGATGCAAAAGACTTTTTTAATGTGTTCAAGAGCAAACATGTCACACTGGGAACTAAAATACTCCTGACCCAAGCCATGATATTTTCAGTTGCCTAGTAAACAAGTGAAAGTTGAAAATATAATAAGGAACATAGTAGGAGAATTGAAGCATTTGAATTATGATGTTGGAGAAACATATTGAAAGCATTGTGGACTTCCAGAAAAATCAACAAATCTGTCTTGGAAAAAGTACAGCCAGAATGCTCCTCAAAAGAAAACATGGCAGAACCTCTCTTGCACTTTGAACGTGTTATCAGCGGGACAAGTCCCTGAAGAAGGACATTATGGGTGGAAAAGTAAAAAATCAGATAAAACAGGAAGACTCCTCATGAAATGGATTGACACAATAACATTGACCATGGGCTCAAACATAACAACAGATTTGAGGATGGCACAGGACCAGGCAGTGTTTTGTTCTGTTGTGCTTCCGTTCGCTCTGGCCCAGAACTGATTGGCACTGTGGGCTAATGCATCAGACTGCAAAGTCATTTGAACTGCTAGGTGGGTGGTTCAAGCTCACCAGCTGCTCCTTAGAAATCCTATACAAGGTCACTGTGGGTTGGAATCAACTAGATGGCACTTAACAACAACAAAAACAAGGTGCCCTGGTGTGGCGCTGTGGGTTAATGTGCCAGACTGCAAAGCCGTTTGAACTGCAAGGTTGGCAGTTCAAGCTCACTAGCGGCTCCTCGGAAACCCTATAAGGGTCGCCAGGGGTTGGAACTGACTCAACGGCACTTAACAACAAATAACAACAACAGCAACAATACAGACGCGCTACTGGTATTGCTTTTCTTCATGCTAAATCTTTACTCATTTTTTTATGGTAATTTGCAGTCTTGAAGTTATATAAATTATAATAGTACTGATATGACTTAGACAGTAGAGATATTTTGTTGATATTAATGAAGCACAAGTCATCGTGAAAGTCATGTTATAAATTTCTTTTGCAAAACTGAAGTGAATGTCTTTTAAACAAGGTTTATAAAAGACAATCTTTCACCAACTATGGCTTTCATAACTTCTTATTTTGTAATTCTTTGCTTTAACAAAACTAACAGGAATCTTAGCATGGTAGAATTACTCCTAAATGTAAGCACAACGGGTATGTTTAAATTTCTACTCCTGGCTTCTATGAAATAATTCAGATAAATAACAAAAAATACATTGAATTAGGCTTACTTTTAGGTAACACAAATCTATCATTTCACAGTGATAATGAAAATAATGCAGATAAAATACATCTAACAAAGTTAGATAAGTTTAGTAATGAAATTCAAGAAATAGCAGAGGTTCTAATATGAGCTTATCCTGGATAGTCAAAAGGGAATAAACAAACTAAAACAACCAATCAGCTTTGACTAGACCATCACTTCTTAATCAGAAAAATTTATAAATGTTCTTAAGTATAATTACAGCCATAGAATCATTTCAGGCATTGAGCAACTCTGTCTTCACTCCAGGACCAAAATGCTAGAGCTCAGTACTGTAAGTTAAATGACTTGTATTTCATCTCTGATTCTCAATATTCAAATACTGCTTAGACACAATTGTAACCAGCAATCATTGCATCCTCCTTCTGTCCTCCTTCACGCTCTAGTGGTTAGAATGCCTTGACAATTTGCAAATTGATAGATGCTTTCTTGGGCTGTAGTTATTTTCTGATGATACAAAAGTGCTTTCCTGAATTAAACTGAGTTAAACAAACTTCATGGACAACATGATGACATAAAATTCTTCTCTTTATAAAGTTGTTGTTATTGTTGTTAAGTGCCATCAAGTCAGTTCCGACTCATAGTGACCCTGTATAGGGTTTCTGAGGAGTGGTTGATGAGCTTGAATTGCTGACCTTGCAGTTCAAACTGACCTTGCAATCTAGCACTTCAACCCACAGTGCCTTAACAGGACTCTGTAAAGTAATGATGATTAACTCTATCTAACTTCCCTTTATATAAATACAATGAACTTTGAAACTGTTGAAGAAACTCACTAGGACACCAAGAACTTAAACTGCATAATTCCACTGAGTTCTTTTGGAAATTACTGAGCTGAACTTCAAGAAATGAGTCACTTAAAATATGCATTAAAACAATGTAAAGCAGTAAAATGTCATTAAGTTCAGCTGATGTACAGAGGTATTCAGAACATTGTGTGATACCTCTCTCCTTGCTGACAGATTAAATTTGGATCTGAAAAACACTTAAAGAACAAACTACATTTAGAAGTAGAGTAATAATCACAATGTCCGAGAAGTTATTAGTACTCGTGATGTCTTTTCTCAAAGTTATTTAGCATTCACGCATACTGAAACTGTGATGGTAAGTTTTATGTGTCAACTGGGCTGAGCTATAGTACTCGGTTATTCAATCAAATCCTAACCTAAGTGTTACTGTACAGGTATTTTTTAATGTAGTTAATTCTATAAGCAGGTTTTTAAACTAAAGTAGAACAGCATTATTAATGTGGCTGGGTCTCATTCCACAGCTGAAAAGTCTTGTTATTATTTCTCGTTCTTCCAGTGGAATTGCGATAACTTATCTGTTAAGAAATTTTACATTAGCTGGGCTAGGAAGTTTACATACAACCAACTGCTCCACAGAAATCCTGTACAGGGTCACTAAGAATCAGAACAGACTCAATGGCTCTTAATCACAACAACCTTTCAGAAGCAGATCACCAGGACTATCTGGAAAGAAGCCCCTGGGTGGTTAGAATTGGCAACCTTATGGCTAATAGTGACAAGCTTACCTGCTTGTGCCACGATGGAACGCTGTACTGAAAGGCCTTAAGAGAAAAATTAAAGGTTGCCTTAGACAGAAAATATTTCATGAAAGTTTATAACTTGCTGGCCTGCCAAAAATATTGCAGATATTTTTGGCAGGCCAAAATCCTACACAAGGAGGCCTAGTAGCATAGTGGGCTACAAGCTGAGCTGTTAACCTCAAGGTTAACAGTTCAAATTTACTAATCACTCCAAGGAAGGAAGATGAGACTTTGTACTCTTGTAAAGATTTATAGCCTCGCAAACCCTATGTAGGATCAATTTGGTTTGGAACTAACTCGGTAGCACACAACCACCACCACTACCACAATTATATGCACGTTAAGTTCATTCCTTTAAATCTCTCTCTCTCTTTATATACGTGGGTATGTCAAAAAAGTATTTCTATAAAATCATAGTCACATTTATTAAATAAAAACATCAAAATGTGAAGCTATTGATTATTGACATAGCTCCCATCTAAGTTATATGCTTCTGAAGGCAGTGTTTCTATCTCTTTAACCCCTTTTCCAAAGAATTCTGTATTCCTTGATATATACCACATCAAAATGGCAGAATTAGCATTCTTGAGTGACCCAAACCACATTTCTTTCAAATGTTCTTTGAGTTTGGGAAACAAAGACAAAACTGAAGATACAAAATAAGGGTTGTATGGTGCATAGGAAAACCCAACAAAATTCGGGTAGGACAGCCATTGCTACTCAAAGAATGAGCAGGTACATTATCATGGTGGAAATAATTCCTTTGTGTAACTTTTTAAACTTTTTATACACCAGTGAAGTTTTTAATTTTCTGTGTCCTTTAAGAAAATATATAACAATTACTCATTTGAAATCTGAAAAAGAAAGCCTCAAAAACTTTCTAAGCTGACCTCTCCAGTGATTTTAATTGGCCTAGCAGGTCCCCTTGGATGCTGCTATTTTGATTAAAACCTATTTTAAAAAATAATAATGGCACCCTAATGAGACTGGTGCTATAGGGTAAGCACTGGACTGCAACATCATTTTAAAATGCAAGGTCGGCAGCTCTAATCTATCTGTTGCTTCTCAGAAATCTTAAATAGGATTACTATAAATCGGAATCAACTCAACGCACTAAACAACAACAATGAGACTAAGACAAGTGGGTAACTGACAAAATTTGCAGCCATCCATTAGTCTCAGACACATGTTTAGAAGTGCTTTCTTTGGAATCAACATATATATATATATATTGGAAACATAATACCAATTAGATTTTTGTCTTACTCTCATATATCTATCTGTATCTCTCATCTTCTACTAGTTGTTTCTCGAAGAATCCTAAAAAAATCCTGAAAGTAAGAAATCATTTTGTATTTTAAATACAGAAAAGATTATTATAAAACATTGGGAGTTTTGCCTTGTTATTTTTTTAAGGAAGTAAATAAGAAATGAAAAACTTTGCAGAATTTGTATGCACACTAATTGATATGAGAACCAGCTTTTTCTTGCCAAACACATTCTATTACTTTATAGGTTTCTATCATACTAAAACCTGCCATTTTGAAGGAGCAAGGCCTGGTAGTGTAGTGATTAAGAATCTCTCAGAAAAGCTGGTGGGTTTGAACTGTCAACCTTGTGGTTAGTAGGACAGTGCTTACCCTACAGCACCCCTGGGGTCTCAGTCCTCAAAATAGATCATTATACCTCATTAAATGAACATCAATTTTAATATGAAATCCCATGATAGGCCTTGGTTATATATGTTTCTAATTTTTCATATCATATTCTGGCAAAAAAGAATACAAAATTTTAATTAATCCATGCAAGTAAATATATTACCTAAAAAAAGTAAGGAGACTGAATAAGTTCTAAATGGACGATGGAGTAGTCAATTACAGTAAGATATTGGTTAAAAATGTCCTTTTGTTTTATGATGTCTCAGAATATAATTTGTTGTAATTTACAGGTAGTTTAAGAAACAAAGGGCTTCTTTTTATATTTAGAAAGGAGAAAATTAAAGCAATATCAACAATATTTCAAATAAATAAATACAGTCTTCATTCATCAATCCTGTGTTTCGCTTGATCTTAGGTGAGTAGTCTAATGAAGTTTTCTGTTTGTTGAATAAAACGTTCCTGGACCGTTGTTCTTTATCGGACTTTTATGCCATTCTGTCCAAGATCTTCTGTGGTTGTAGCGTTAGCAACATCTGGTTTCAGATTAGTGAGGGATATGTTTTGCATGATCTATTAGTCCTTTGGACTAATTGTTTCCTTGAGTCTTTGATTTTCTTCACTCTTCCTTCCTCTTGATGACTCTGAAAGCTTTTTTACCCAAAACACAATAAATCAATTTTTAACATTCCAGGAAATCCTGACTTACTCCACTGAAATAGTCTAAATAGTTTTTAAGTGATGCTGTCAGCCTATCTCATGAGTTTATTCTTTGAAATGTCAATATTTTTAAATGCCTAGTACAGTCCTTCTCCACACGATTTTGAGAAACTTATTTATTCAATTCACAAATTCTGATATGATTACAAAACTTTCAGGGACGCATCCGAGTCAAACAAAACCTACAGGTTAATTACTGGTGATTTTCTTTGGATCCCCATAAACAAACAAATTTATTTTTTACATGGGAAAAACTTTGAACAGACATTCACCAAAGAAGAAATACTGGTGGCAAATAAGCAAATAAAAAGCTACTTCATATCATCAGACATTAGGAAAATATAAGTCAAACCCACAATGAGATGCCACCAGACAGCTTTTATAGAACAGCTTAAAGGCAAATCTGGGCTCACTAATTCCTAATTGTAAATGCTAAAGGAAAGTGCTTGACCAAACTGTGTCTCAGTTCACAGGATTTTAAGATAGGGATAGTGCTGTGGTTCAGCAGTTGTTTGCCAATTGAAAAATAAGTGATTCAATCCCATCCAGCAGGTCCATTGGAGAAAAGACCTGGCTGTTTGCTTCTGTAAAGATTACAGCCTAGAAAATACAATGGTACAATCCTAGCTTCACATGGGTCATTAGGAGTCAAAACCACTCATAATTCCTGGTGATTTTCAATTGCAAATATCTAATGAGAATTCATAATGAAACTATTGTAACTCACAATGGAAGTCTGTAATTCCTATGAAATGCAAAATAAGGTTAAAAAAGTCATTTCACCAAGCAAAACAAAAATTCTAGGGGAAAAAATAATCTAAGAATAGCGAATAAACCTTGTTTCAAAGAAGGTAATGAACTTCATCAAATTAGATCAATAATATTTTCACAGAGAAAAAATGCTAATAAGCAACATTTAATAACTCTAAGACATATAATTATAATGATATGATATAACAAATACCCAAACTAAAAATTCACTGCTGTCAAGTCAGTTCTGACTCATAGTGCACAGTACAACCGCCCCCATAGGGTTCCCAGGGTCGGAATCCAACCTATACAGAATCAGACTGCTACTTATTTCTCCCAGGAAGCATCTGGTAGATTTGGACCACTGATCTCTCAGTTAGCAGCTGAGTAGTTAGCCACTGTGCTAACAGAGTTCCTTAGATATCAAATACATATCAAGAATATCTTTAGAAAAACAAATAAAAATAATCAGTACACCTGAAATGTACACTAGGCAAATCTCTGTGCATTTATCAAATTCCAAAGATAAGTCTGATGTGTACTCTTAATTGGAAATCAATGGTCTAGAATATTTTAGATTTGAGTTAAGGAAGTAAGATGTAGACAAGTTAATGTTTTCAATAATATCTGAAATGTTAACTGGTAACTATAAATTTGCTGGTGCTGTAGGAAAGGAACTGGACTGTTAACCACAAGGTCAACAGTTCAAACCCACCATTTGCTCTCAGAAATTCTATACAGTTCTGTGAGTCATAACTGACTTGCTAGCCCATAACTACAGGAACATATCACACAAAGCATCATTAGCTCCAAAAAGTAAAGGGCATTTTGACAGAATTTCCATACTATCAATGTTTACCTGAGTTTATAAGAAAACATAAAATGTGAGGACACTGATAAATCTGCACGTATTTCCCATGAAGCATGTAGCTATGCTGTTTGGTATACTTGAGTAGATTCTGACTCATAGTGACCCTATGCACAACAGGAAGACACAGTGCCTGGTCCTGCCCCATCCTCCCAATTGTTGCTGTAAGCCCATTGATGCTGCCACTGTCATTTCATCCCCTTGGGGATCTTCTTTGTCACTGACCCTCCACTTCAGTAAGTATGATGTCCTTCTCAAGGGACTGGTCATTCTTGACACTATGTCCAAAGTACAAGAGACAAAATCTCACCATCTTTGCTTCTAAGGCGCATTCTGGCTGTATTTCCTCCAAGACAGATTTGTTTTTATTCTGGTAGTTTTTGATACTTTCAATATTCTTTTCTAACACATAATTCAATTACACTGACTCTTCTTTTGTCTCCTTTGTTCACTGTCCAACTTTCACAGTTGTATGAGGCAATTGAAAATACCACTGCTTGGGACAGGCGCACCTTATTCCTCAAACTGGCATCTTTGCTTTACCATCACATTACAAGCCTTATGCAGCAGATTTTCTTACTGTAATATGTCATTTGGTTTCTTGATCACTGCTTCCATGAGCATTGACTGAGGATCTAAGCAATATGACAACTTGGATAACTACAATCTTTTCTCCATTTATCTTGATGTTATTTATTAGTCCAGTGTGAGGATTCTTATTTTCTTTACAGTGAGATGTGATCCACATTGAAGTCTGTCATCTTTGATCTCCATCAGTAAGTTCAAGCCCTCTTTGTTTTCTGCAATTCAAGGTTGTGTTATTTGTATATGACAGGTTGTTGGAGTTTCTTCCAAACATGATGCTATGTTCTTCTTCTTAAATATGTATGTTGAGCAAATATTCCATTTATCCAGATGTGTGGTGAGTTTGCTCAGCATACAAATTGAATAAATATGGTGAAAGGATACAACATTAACCCACAACTTTCCTGACTTTAACCACAAAGTATCCCCTTACTTAGTATGGTCTATGAACAAGTTCTTTGTAAGCCCAATTAAGTATTGAGAAATACCCATTTTTCCTAATCTAATTGATAATTTATTGTGATTTGCACAGTTCAATGCCCTTCCATAGTCAATAAAGCAAAAATAAATATCTTTCTGGTATTTTCTGCTTTCAGCCAAGATCCATCTGATGTCAGAAATGATAGCCTTTATGTCATAGTCTCTTCTGAATCCATCTTTTCTGGAAGCTCTCTGTTGATGTACGATTGCAACTATTTTTAAATTATCTTCAGAAAATTATACTTGCATGTAATATTAATAATATTGCCCAATGATTTTCCACATTCCATTTGATCACCATTTTTTTTTAATGGGCACAAATATGGATATCTCCCCGTCAGTTAGCCATGTAGCTGTCTTCAGAATTTTTTGGCATAAATGAGTAAGTGCAGCATCAGTTTATTGAAACATTTCAATTTATATTCTGTCATTTCCTTAAGACTTGTTTTCACCACTGCTCTTAGTGCAGTTTGAATTTCTTTTTAAATATAATTTGTTCTTTTAATACCAGGGAATGTATAATTCTAAAATACTGAAAATGATAATATTTTACCTATGCAACTTTAATCTATAGAAACCAAAGTATATTATAGGATTTAACATTTATTCCCAACCAACTCATTAATTGTAACATTTCAACTGAATCTAAATATTTGTAGCTTAGGAGTCCTGGTGTGGATCAATGGGTTAATGTGCTGGGCTGCATGGTCAGTTTGAATCACAAGGTTGGTGGTTCAAGCTCTCCAGCTGCTCCTGAGAAACCCTATATTATGAGTCGGAACCTAACAACAAAAACATCTGCTTATAAGTCAATAGAAAAATTTCCAGGGTCACTCTGGATCATTTTGTAGTTTTAGTACCAAATATACCCTGAGCATTTTATTTCATTTACTTAGGGCTCAGTTTTTATTTTTGAAACAGAAAATTTAAATTTTTAAACCCCTCAGGTTGGAAGGCACTCAAAACACAACTGTGGAAGAGCTTCATCTTCAAAGTAGTGTTGACCATAATAACATGAATGGAGCAAAGCTCTCAGGATGTTTGTTTGCTGATGGAGCACAGCTCAAAGTGAGGAGAAACAAAAGTAAGTGTCCATTAATAATCAGAACATTCAGTGTATATATTGGTAACAGCAATAGATTCAAATGTAACCATACTTGTGAGGATGACACAGGACTGTGCAGTGTTTCACTCTATTGTGCATAGGGTCACTATGAGTTGAAACCAACTCCTCAGCACCTAACAACAATGGCTAATGGGAATCCTGAAGTGACACTGCAGAATAAGCACTGGACTGCTAATGGCAAGAATGGTAGTTCAAACACAATTGATATTCCTTGGAAACCCTCTACAGGGTTGCTATGTGTCAGAACAAACTCAACAGCACTTAACAAACAATGGCTAATGCCTTTAAACATCTTCTCATGTGTTTGTTGGCCATTTGCAGCTTTTCTTTGGTGAAACTTCTATTTAAGTTCTTCTCCCAATTTTTAACTGGGTTATCTTTTTCTTGTTAAGTTGTAGGTGTATTTTTTGTATTCTGCATGTCAGACATGCTATTGTGGTTGCTAAGTGCCACCCAGTCAGTTCCAACTCATAGTGACCCTGTATAGGGTTTCCGAGGAATAGCTGGTGAGTTTGAACCACAGACTCTGAGGTTAAAACTGACCTTGCAGTCTAGTGCTTATCTTACAGTACCACGCAAGACTCCTGGTCTGATATATATATCCTCAATTTTTTTTTCCAGTCTGTAGATTGTCTTTTCATTTTGTTGACAAGGTCCTTTGATGCAAGAAAGTCTTTAATTTTGTGAGACTCCGTTTATCTGTTTTGCATTTTGTTGTCTTTGTTTTGGTTGTTATATCAAAGAATTCATTGTTGAAAATTAGTCTTGAAGTAGTGCCTGGCATTTTCTACTAAAATTTTTATCGTTTTAGGCACTGTATTTAGGAATGTTACAATAATAAAAGTTGTCTGATACTGACATAATGATAAATCTATAGACTAGTACAATTGAATTGATAGTCTGAAACTAAGTGTGCATATCTATGGTCAATTAATTTTCAAAAAGGATGATAAGTTAATCAAATAGAACAAAAATAATCATTTTAATAAGTGGTGCTGGGACAACTGAATTTTCACATACAGAAGTTAGACTACAGGGAAAGACATTTGGTAAAAGAAAATCTTTCTGTAATGTCCATAACTAATTTGGATTTAGTTAATTTTGTTACAATGCCAAGGGATAGAGAACTGCCAAAAGATTTGTTAATGTAGTCATTTACTGTCTCAATTCCTATAAAGTATATCACAGGATTCACTGCACCTTTTCTAATGGCAATAAGTACATACTTGTTATTCTTTAACTTATGAAATACACTGTTTATTCCAATAAATTTTTAAATGGTTGGCAATTTTTGAATATTATTAATTTTGACATATATTGCCTATGTTGTTGTTGTTGTTAAGCATCATTGACTCGGTTCTGACTCATAGCAACCCTGTATTGGGTCCTCAAGGAAATACTGGTGAGTTTGAACCTAAGACGTGGTGGGGCAAACTGACCTTTTGGATGTGCTTTATCCAAAGTGCTACACCAGGAGATGTTCTTGTTAAGTGCCATGGAGTTGGTTCTGACTCTTAGTGACCATGTCTAGGGTTTCCGAGGAGCAGCTGGTGGGTTTGACCTGCCGATCTTGTGGTTCACAATCTGGGATGATCCAACAGCACCATACCAGGAGTCCCATATTGGATACTGTTGTTATTTAGCTTATTAAACTTTTTAATTAATTCATAAAACTGTTCCTTATTGTCAAATCAGTCTTGCTCCTTGTCAAACTTCTTTTCAGTTTAAATAAGTATGTTAATATTTTAGGAATATTACAAAATGTGTTAATAAATTAATTACACACAATTTTTGGGAAAGATTATTAAAAGCACTCAAGCCAAAATAGGAGATAAAGAATAAGTTTGATCATATTATTTATCATCCAAATTCAAACAACTTTTAAGAAAAAAGTAATTGTTCTTAATCAGTATGTCAGAAAAACTGATATAGAACAGAACTGTTATTGCAAAGTCATAATGATACATATTTGTGGTGATAAATTAAAAAACGAACAACAAAATGCTGCCTTACTGCACCATTCACAGTAATGCAATGCAGTATGTAAAGGAAATGATGATGTTAGCAAGTGATAATCGTGACAGGAGTATTTTGGTCATGAATCATGAGTGAGTGCAAGCTTTAAACTATGATACAAAACAATTAACAATTTTAAGTAATAGTTATTTATAAAAGTTAGTTATGATTTCAAAAGGTATGGAACACAATGGAATCAACGTTTCCTATGTACTTAATGAAGGAGCTCTGGTAGCGTAGTGGTTATGAATTGGTCTGCGAGCTGCAAGGTCAGCAGTTCGAAACTACCAGCTGTTCTGCGGGAGAAAGATGAGGTTTTCTGCTCCCGTAAAGATTTACAGCTTCGGAAATCCTATGCAGGGTCGCTGTGAGTCGGAACTGACTCCACGGCACATAACAACAACAATGTACTCAATGTAGGAGCTCTGGTAGTGTAGTGGTTACGAATTGAGCTGCGAACTTTAAGGTCAGCTGTTCGAAACTACCAGCTGTTCCATGGGAGAAAGATGAGGCTCACTGCTCCTGTAAAGATTTATAGCCTCAGAAACCCTGTACAGGATCGCTATGAGTCAGAACTGACTCCAAGGCACATAACCACCACCACCACCATGTACTTAAGGAAAGGAAAAATAAAATATAAAACTAATCAGTACATCCAAATATACAATTGTGTTTATTGCCAACAGAGCATTTCTATTCTGACCCATAGAGACCCTTTACAGGGTTCCCAAGGACCAGCTGGTTGGTTTGAACCATCATCCTTGCTGTTAGCAGTCCAGTGCTTATTCTACAGCACCATACCAAGATCCAATAAACCACCAAAAATTTTAAAAGAAAAACTATTGTGTGAACTGATATAAATTTGAACAAATGCTTCTTGCAAAGATTTTATACAGTAATAGGTTGTAAATATATATGGGCCTTGATGGGTCAATGGTTAAAGCACAGGGGTGCTAACCACAAGGTTGGTAGTTCAAACCCACCTGTCACTCCATGGCAGAAAAGACTTGCTCTTGTAAAGTGAAATCCCCTGTCTTTGAGTCTAACACTTGTGATCCTGTAGAACCAAGTAGAACTTCCTCAAGTAATGGTTTCCAAGGCTGTAGACGTTACCTAAACAGAGTACCACGTTTTCTTCAGCTTAGTCGCTTGTGGGTTAGAATTGCTTACATTTCAGTTAGCAAATACGTACAGAGCCATGTTCTTAGCCACTGCACCACTGGGCATTTCCATAAGTATTCATTACAGTTAGGAAACCTTATGGGGCAGTTCTACTCTGTGTCATAGGGTCACTGTGAGGTAGAATTGATTCTGGAACATCTAACAGGAGGAAGCATTTCTGGTTCATTTTCATACATGAGTTTCACTCAGCTGACCTGCTTTGATTGCTTAAGGGAGCTTTACTTACCAAAAAAAAAAAAAAGGCATATCCTAGAAATTAGTTCTAATAATACATTTTTTTTTTTTTTTTTGATTTGTATGTGGAGGGAAAAAGGAACTTTAGTGTCCAATTTTTATTAGAAATGCATTTGAAGGTCTCTAGAGCTCTGGTAGCGTAGTGGTTACGAATCGGGCTGCAAACCTTAAGGTCAGTGGTTCGAAACTACCAGCTGCTCCGCGGGAGAAAGATGAGGCTTTCTACTCCCGTAAAGATTTACACCCTCGGAAACCCTGTACAGGGTCGCTATGGGTCGGAACCGACTCGACGGCACTTAACAACAACAACAACAACATACTTCCCTGAGATTTTTCGGCAAGGCCTCTGTATCTTGTAAATTGAGGATGAAAGCGGTGAGGTAGTTAATCAATCTACTCTATGATTATTTTAACATTTACGTGGCATTTAGTAAACTAAGTGCTGAATGGTGGGCATTCCTGTATTTCAAATCTGTGGATTCAAACAACTTTGTGTAAAAATATTGGGAGAGGGGATGTGAGCAATTAAGTGGTGAAAGTAATATCTCAAAGGCTAAGAGGGAGCTGGAAGGTGAAGTGCTGTTCACATATGATTTTCATTTTATTAGGTATTATAAGTAATCTAGAGATGATTTAAAGTATACAGGAGAATGTGCATAGAATATATGCAGATATTATGCCATTTTATATACAGGACTTGAGCAACTAGGTTTTGATATCTACATGGGTTCTGGAACTAATCTCAAAAATATAGCTGTTAAATTCCTATATTGGCCCTGAAGCACACTGGTGGTGCAGTAGTTAAACACTGTTGGCAACCAAAAGTTCTGAGGTTTAAAGTGACCAGTCTCTCTACAGAAGAAAAATATGGCAACTTACTTTTGTTAAGATTGTTGGTGTTAGATGCCCTTGAGTCAGGTCTGAACCTCGGTACAAGAAACTGCTGTTCCATATTGCTTCCTTCTCACAATCCTCCCTACGTTTGAATCCATTGTTGTAGCTACTGTATCAATCCATTTCATTGAGTATCTTCCTCTTTTTCTGATCATCCACTTTACCTGGCATGATATCCTTCAAGAACTAGTCCCTTTTGACATGTTCAAATTATGTGAAATCAAGTTACGATATCACCCTCCTAATTAGCATCATGCTCTACTTCTTCCAAGATAGATGTATTCATTTTACTCTCAATCTATGCTAAATTCAATATTCTTCACTAACACCATTACTCATTGTCTTCAATTAGTTGGTCTTTCTTATTCATTGCTCAGTTTGCCCATGCATACGACATGATTGGAAATATCGTACCTCGGGTCAGGTACAATTTAGTGTTTAAAGAGACATCTTTGCTTTTTAACACATTAAAGAGTTTTGTTTTTCGGTAGAATTGCTCAGTGAAATACATCATTTGATTTCCTGACTGATGTTTCCATGGTGTTGAATAGGGATCCAAGTAAAATGAAATCCTTGTTGTTGTTCTGTGCCAGAGTCAGTAATGACTCATAGCGACCCTATGAACAACAGAACAAAACATTGTCCAATCCTGCACCAACCATAATTCTTGCTATGCCTGAGTGAATCCATTGCTGCCATCACTGTGCCATTCCATCTCATTGGGAGTCTTCCTCTTTTTCACAGACCCACCACTTTACCAAACATGATGTCCTTCTCCAAGGACTGATCCCTCTGATAATAGGTCCGAAGTATGAGAGACAATGTTTGGCTATCTTGGCTTCCAAGGAGCATTCTGGCTGTATTTCTTCCAACACAGATCAGTTTTGTTCTTTTGGCAGTCCATGGTACTTTAATTATTTTCTTCCAACACCATAATTTAAATGCACCTATTCTTCTATGATCTTCCTTATTCACTGTCTAACTTTCACATGTATATTATGTTACTTTATTGGTCCAATGGTGAGAATGTTTGTTTTCTTTACATTGAGTTGCAATTCATACCAAAGGCTGCAGACCTAGATCCTCATCAGTAATTATTTCAAGTTCTTTTCACTTTTAGCAAGCAAAGTGGTATTATATGCATATTGCAAGTTGATAATGAGTGTTTCTCCAATCCTGATAACCTGTTCTTTATGTAGTTCAAATTCTCAGATGATGATCAGTTTGGCTTACAGTTTGAATAAGTCTAGTGAAAGGGTGCTGTCCTGACCTTTCCTGATTTTAAACCACTCAGTATTTCCTTGTTCTAATCAAAGGACTGTTGCACATGAGAACAATTAAGTGTTCTAGAATTCCCATTCTTCAAAATCCTACCCATAATCTGTTATGGCCCAAACAGTCAAATGCCTTTGCATTGTCAATGAAACACAAGTATACGTGTTTCCTATATCATCTGCTTTCAGTCAAGATCCATGTGATACCAGAAATGATATTCGTCATTTCATATCTATTTCTGAATCCAGCTTGAATTTCTGTCAGTTTCCTGTCTATGTATTGCTTTGTTTTTGAATTTTCAGCAAAATTTTACTTGCCTGCAATATTCATGATGCTGTTTGATAATTTATGTATTCTGTTTTTTCACCTTTTTGGAATGTGTATGAATATGCTTCTCTTCCAGTTGGTTGATCATGTAGCTGCCTGCCAAATATCTTGACAAAACAAGTGAGCACCTTTCAACCACTTTTTAATGCTGTATTTATTTATTGAAGCATTTCAATTGATATGTCATCAATTTTGGGCCTTGTTTTCCCCAGTGCCTTCAGTGCACTAAAGATTTCTTTCTTCAATACCATCAGTTCTTGATCATAAGCTATTCCTGAAATGATTGCACATATACCAGTTTTTTTTAGTACTGTGACTATATTCCTTCTACCTTCTTTCTTATCCTTTCTGTGCCATCCAATATTTTGCTCATAGAATCTTTCAACATTGCAACTTGAGGGGCTTGAAGGTCTTCTTCAGTTTTTTTCAGCTTGACAAATATCAACTGTGTTAGTTTCTGATTTTCTAATTCCAGGTTTGGTATATTACAGTAGACAACTTTTTCTTTGTCTATTCAAGCCACCCTTTGAAATCTTCTTTACATTTTTCACTTCATCATTTTTTAGTTTGGCTGTAGCTATTCTAGGTTCAAGAGCACGTTTCAGTCTCTCTGACATCCAGTGTGATGTTTTCTTTCTTTCCTGTCTCTTTAATGACCTTTTGGTTTCTTCATGTATGAAGTCCTTGATGTAATTCTACAATTCCTTTGGTCTTTGGTCATTAGTGTCCATTGTGTGAAATTTATTCTTGTTCTGGTGGAATACACTCAAAGTCATATCCTTGCTTTCCTGGATTTGTTTTAAGTTCTTCAGCATCAACTTGAAGTCACCTATGATCATTTGATGGTGTGTTCCACAGTTGGCCCATGGCCATGATTAGATTGATGACATTGAACTTCTTTGTTGTTGTTGTTGTTGTTAATTGCTGTGAAGTTGGTTCTGGTTCATAGTGACCTTATATAGGATTTCTTAGACTTTAAAATTTTAAATCTTCCCAGAAGCAGAAAACCTCATCTTTCTCCCATGGAGTGGCTGGTGGGTTCCACCAATGACTTTGTGATTCAAAATCCGTTGCTTATCATAAAGATCATAGTTGATTTGATTTCTCTGTATTCCTACTGCCACTTATGTTATTAACAAAAAGGTGTTTTCAACAAATATGTTATTGGTCTAGCAAAATTTTACCATGTAATCTCTAGCATTATTTCTAGATACAAGTTCATATTTTTCAGCTTCTGATCTTTCTTCTTTGTTTCTAACTTCTACATCTTGCTTGCATGCTTGATTAAACTCAGACTGCAGAAGTTAGTAATAAAAATCAGTTTCTTAATCTTTGGCATGAGGGCTGGCGTATAAACTGGATTTTCTTGCAAGCATATTGATATTATCCTATCATTGACTGCATTTTACTTCAGGATAGATCTTGAAATTTTCTTTTTAATATTAAATATGATGCCATTCTTCAATTTGTCACTACTGGAATAGTAGACCATATGATTGTCTGATTCAGAATGACCGATACTGGTCCATATCAGCTCATTAATGCCTGAGATATAGATCTTTATGTATCACATTGCAGTTTTGATTGTCCTGGATTCATGTTTTGTACAATTCATGTTCCAATTGTTAATGGATGTTTGCAATGGATTCTTTAGTCATGCTAAATCAGCAAAGTCCTCAGAGCTTTGCTCTATCCACATCATCAAATTAGATTCTACTTTGAAGAGGCAACACTTTCCCCATCATAGTTTGAATGCCTTCCAACCTGGGAGATACATCTTCTGGCACTATATCAGGTAGTGGGGCTAGTTTTTCAGAAGAGGACCACCTCTTCCTTCTTCCTATTTTGTCTTAGTCTGGAAGCACAGAGAAACCTGTCTATGATGGGTGGCCCTAATAGTATTTGAAATGTCGGTGTCATAACGTTCAGCATCATAGCAACACACAAGTGACCAAATCAGGACAAACTGACAGATGAGTGGTGGTCATAAGGATTACCTCTTTCAAAACCATATAGGGCACTGTATGGTTCTATTCTGTACATTCTATATATAACAATGTTGTTGTTATTATTTTTAATGTATTGCACTGTGAAGTGAATGCAATTGATATTTTATAGACCATTTGTAGATGGTCAAACTGAATCATTAGGAAGTTATATCATTTTCCCATGTCATACAATTCATAGTACGAGGACAGAGATTTCAAACTAGCCATTCCGCTCCAGTGTCAGCAGTGTTAATTCTAAAGTATTCTTATTCCTATAGGCAATCATTGATGATCCTCTAAAACAAATATTTTAAATTGCCTTTTTGGTCTCCAAAGAGTTTTCATTTTTCCTACTCCAGAACAATATTTGATGCAAGGTAAAGGTTTGTTGAAGGCTATATTTGTTTCTTTGTTTTAAATGAGAAGAAGGAAAGGTTGAAAAGAATTTGTAGAATATTTCATAGGTATTTCAGACAGACCAAGTATACAAAGAGCTCAAACAGAAGTTATTGTTATGGGCATTGATTACTTTAAAAATATTGGTGACCTCTATGGGTAACTGGCTTAGCACAGTCTAGAAAAACAGTGTTGTACATCCTACTTTGGTGAGTAGGGACTGGAATCATAAAAATCCACCAGTCACCATTTAAGGTACAACTATTGGTCTTTCCCTGTGCAAAGGATAGATGAGTAATGAAAATTAAAGATGCTTGGAAGTGATTAGTCCACTGCACCAATGGACCTCATGAACATCAATCTCTGTGATCATGAGACTGGAAGAGCTAAATGGTGTCTGGCTACCACTACCAATTGCTCTGAAAGGGATCACATTTCAAGGTCTTGGATAAAGTGGAAGAAAATGTGAAACAAATATGAAAATTATAAAAAACACCAAGCTTACTGGTGAGAAAGAGACTGGAGGAATCCTGAGATTATGGCCCTGGGTCACCCTTCAGGTCTGGAACTGAACTAATGAAGGAACAGATTAAAATAGGAAGTTTTTTCACAGTTAGCCAAGATGATGGAACCAACTCTGTGGCAATTAACAACAACAACAACATGACTAAAAGGACCATATTAAGTAATTTACTGCACCACGCCTATCTATATATTTTAAGTGACAATAAATAATACTTTGAATGTACTTTCTAGCTGTTTTCCTTTTAATTACTTCTTGTCATTTATAATTCAGATTGGCAGTGGTGGTGTGCCTTGGAGTCTGTTCCAACTCATAGTGACCCTGTCTAGGGTTTCTGAGGCTATAAATCCTTACAAGAGCAGAAAGCCTCATCTTTCTCCCGTGGAATAGCTGATAGTTTCAAACTGCTGACTTTGAGGTTAGCAGCCCAACTTGTAAGCACTACACTACCACAGCTCCTTTCTGTTCAGATTAGAGTATTAACTTCAGTAAAGTCATCTTTAGTTTGATTATTAGTTCTGTTTGAATTGGGATATTTGTATTAACAAGAAAAATGTTTTTCTCTTCTATGACACATATACTTTTAATTCTTAGTATAATTTAGGAAAATTACCAAGCAGAACCAACCAGAGAGATTTTGTCAGGTATTATAATCTACTCAGGGTGGCTTTCATTTTATATGATTTGTGTTATTATTCTATTAGTCTGTATGGGGGAAGCAAAAACCAAACACTACTAAACTAAAAGCAGAAATGCATCAAAAATAAAAATGCAAAATTACCTAAAATATTGGCTAAAAATAATGCAAATAAATGCATTAGACCTACTTAAGAGCATGAAGTAGGATCCAAATGCTATCATTTTTCTATTGCATTTCAGTAATATTGTTGTTGTTGTTGTTAAGTGTTGTTGAAATCAGTTCCGACTCATAGCAACCCTGTATAGAGCTTCTAAGGAACACCCTGTATAGAGCTTCTAAGGAACACCCTGTATAGAGCTTCTAAGGAACACCCTGTATAGAGCTTCTAA
>NW_006408549.1:24308440-24311507 GCF_000296735.1 Chrysochloris asiatica
TTCATCTCTCATACTTCAGACATATTGTCAGGAGGGCCCAGTCACTGGAAAATGATATCATGTTTGGTAAGGTGGAGGGTCAGAGTAGGAAAGGAAGACCCCCAGCAAGATGGATTGGCAAAGTGGCAGCATCAATAGGCTCAAGCATGGCAACAATTGTGAGGTTGGCCCAGCACTGGGCAGTGTTTCACTCTGTTGTGCATAGAGCCACATTGAGTCCATACCAACTCAATGGCAACTAACAACAACAACAACATGGGTCAGAAGTACCCTAAGGCACTTAACAACAAATGGTATTTTTTAGGAGCTCTGGTAAAGTAGTTGTTACTTCTTAGGTTGCTAACTACAGGGTCAAAATTACCAGCTGCTTAGTGGGAGAAAGGTGAGGCTTTCTACTGCCACCAAGATTCACTGCCTGGGAAATACTATGTAGGGTCATAATGAATCAGAACTGACTTGACAGAACACCACCACCAGCCATGCATTTGTTCAAAAGAGACTATACCCTGGAATGAAATAATTATAGTTTCCAAGACTTCACTAAGATATAACCCCTCCTCTTCTACTGTTACCCAAAATAGCAAACTATGTCATAATGAAATCATACTTAGTACGTAAGGGTATTGTTTTTTCTTTGCTATATCTGCTTTTACTTTTTTATAGTTATTTTATGTTTATAACATTTAATGAAGATTGTTTAATCCAGTTAAGATCATGGTATTTGCTGAAATGAGTATTTTCCCCTAACTTAAGAGATATTAAAGAATATCTCACAGCAAAGAGTAAGAAACTAAAAGATAAAAATCAATGTGAAATGTAATAGGTCTATAATTCAGGACATCTGAAACCCTAAATGGTAGTTAATAGCATTTCCTAACCCACAACAGATTATCACATCTTCATTTTGTAGTTTCAAAGATCTTGTTAAAGTCTATTCAATAAAGGTCTTCTACCTTGTATGCTTATTCAATGCAATTAATTTTTAAAAAGTAATGAATATCTGTCTGCTCTATGTAAATGACTAAGCTGATGGCCCTGTTATGCCATAATTATTATGAGATTGCAAATGTAATTGCATAATTTTCTTCTAAATTAGGGAAATAGTCTTTATCACATCATAGTCTCTTAAAAAGAACATTTGAAAACACTAAGCTATGTATTTTTGCCCTTATTTCTCTAAACAAAAAATCTGATTCAAGAAATACTTATGGGATTTTAGATGTCTTTATTGCCTATTAAAATTAACTCACAACTAGATTACACTTGGGGTTATTTTCCTCAAAAACTTCTAGGTTTTTAAATTTTCCAAATATTGTTTTGGAAAGCATGCTGATTAAAATGACCCAATGCCAAGATCACTACAATTTTACTATCTGCAACGTCACTAGCATTTCTCTGTCCCTGAATTACCGATGTTTTTAGAGTTCTTTTACCAAAAGCTTTTTTTCCTTTAATTACCTACTGTGATTAATCAACTTAATAATACATTTTCCATTGCTTTTGGCTCTCATAAATATGCACACCTTAATGAATTAGCATAAGTTTAATTTTCAAATTAAATATAAATATTTTTAAATGTAAAAATAATCATTAAATAAAATTTTAATCTGCTACACAAAAGGGCATTATTAAGAGATGAAGTGGCATGAGTTTATTTATTATCCTCTTACTTTTTCTTCTTCCTCCCTTTCGTTAATGAGTCTTGGTGTGGTGCTGTGGGTTAATGCACTGGACTACAATGCCAGTTTGAGCCACCAGGTTGACAGTTCAAACTCAAAAGCCACTCCTTGGAAACCCTATATAGGGTCGCTATGAGTTAGAATCAACTCAACAGCACTTAATAACAACAATTATATATAAAGGACAGTGTGCTACAGATACAAAGAATAAAACTAAAAATTGGTCTTTGCCTCTCTGGTAAAATAGCAACTAAGCTGGCAAGGGATGCCAAATGCAAAAATTAGATTCTACTTAGGCTTTGTGTGAAGCTGCAGGATAAGGAGAGGACTGGTAACTACAAGGTCAGTGGGTTAAACCTATCAGGTGTTCGTCAGAAATCCTATCCAATGTCTCTAAGAGTCACAAACAACTCACTGGCACTTAAACACAAGAGTATTATTCTTAATATTAAGTTTTAAACACCTACAAAAATTAGCATTGCATACATAATATTTAGTTTTGAATTACATACCAAGTTTTTTATGTAGCAGAAGTAGTAACATAATAATTATAAAGTCATCATGTCACTTATTGAAAATGCTAGATGGGTGATAATGAAAGTCAGCTGAAAGGCTGAAAATTAAACAGGGGGTCTGAGGTAACATTTATAAAACAAAAATGTAGACTTCAGGTTGTAGCAAATATTCTGGACTAAGATGAGCTAGGAAGAAAGACCTAGCAATCTACTTTAGTATATCAGTTAATGAAAACCCTATGGATCTGAATAATCCAATTAAGAACTAGTCATGGAATGACAAGGAATAGGAAAAAATAGTGTTTAGTGCATGGGAACTGATTTAAAGTCAGTTTGTCATACTGTGGTGGCTTGTGAGTTGCTGTGATTCTGTAAACTATGCCACAGGCATTTTAAATACCAGCAGGGTTAGCCATGGTGGACAGATTTCAGATGAGCTTCCAGACGAAGAAAGACCAGGAAGAAGGAGTGACGAATTTCTGAATATTTAGTCACTGAAAACCATATGAATAGCAGAGAAACAGTCAGGTATAGTGCCGGAAAATGAGCCCCTCAGGTTGGAAGGCACTCAAAATGAGACTGGGTAAGAGCTGTCTCCTGAAAGTCGAGTTGACCATGTTGATGCGAATGGAGTAAAGCCTATGGGAGTAAAGCCTGTGGAGCCTTCATTTGCTGAAGGGGCACAACTCAAAATGAAGAGAAACAGCTATAAAAACCCATTAAAAATAGGAATATGGAATGTATGAAATATGAATCTAGGAAAATTGAAAATTGTCAAAAATGAAATGGAACACATAAGCATCAATATCTCATCTTAAGTGAGCTGAAATGGACTGGTATTAGCCATTTTGAATCTGACAAACACATGGTTTA
>NW_006408549.1:24312102-24314239 GCF_000296735.1 Chrysochloris asiatica
TCATATGCAAATTCAAACTGAAACTGAAAAAGCTGAAAAACTTGAATACAAGTCCACAAGCCAAAATATGACCTTGAATACATCCCACCTGAATTCAAAGATCATCTGAACGACAGATTTGATACATTAAACACTAAAGACCAAAGACCAGAAGATTTGTGGGATGACATCACAAACGTCATACAGGAAAAGAACAAAAAGTCATTAAGAAGACAAAAAGAAGGAAAAGATCAAACTATATGTCAGAAGAGACAATGAAACTTGCTCTCCATCATAGAGATGCAAAAGCAAATGTAAGAAATCAGGAGATACAAGAGCTGAACAGAAAATTTCAAATGTCAGTTCAAGAAGACATAGTCAAATATTACAATGAAATGTGCAAAGACTAGGAGTCAGAAAACCAAAAGGGAAGAACACACTCAGCATTCCTCAATCTGGGGAAACTGAAGAAAAAATTCAAGCCTTGACTTTGGTTATTGGACAAATTATTAAGTGATGCAGAAAACATCAAAGGAAGATGGAAGGAATACACAGAATCACTGTAGCAAAGGAAATGGTTGATGTTCGACAGTTTCAAGAGGTAGCATATGATCAGGAGCCAATGATACTGAAGGAAGAAGTCCAAGGTGCATTGAAAGATTTGCCAAAGAATAAGGCACCAGGAATTGATGGGATAAAAAATGAAATCTTTCAAGAAAGTGAGGCGGCACAGGAGGCACTCACTCATCTCTGCCAAGAAATTTGGAAGACAACTATCTGGCCGACTGATTAGAAGAGATCTGAATTTGTGCCCATTCCAAAGAGAGACAACCCAGTGGAATATGGTAATCATCATACAATATCTTTGATATCCCATGTGAGTAAAGTTTTATTCAAGGTAATACAGAAATGACTGCATGCATGCATCGACAGAGAATTTCCAGACATTCAAGCCAGATTCATAAGAGGTCGTGGAACGAAGGATATCATTGCTGATGTGCAATGGATCTTGGCTGAAAGCACAGAATAACAGAAAGAAGTTTACCTGTGCTTTATTGACTACACAAAGGCTGTGTGGATCATGACAAGCTATGTATAACATTGCTAAGTATGAGTATACCTGAACACTTAACTGTGCTCATGAGGAATTTCTACATGGCAGTTGTTCGAACAGCACATGGGACCACTGAATGGTTTAAAATTAAGAAAGGTGTGTGACAGGGTTGTATTCTTTCACCATATTTATTCAACCTGTATGCTGAGCAAATAATCTAAGAAGCTGGGTTATATGAACAAAAACATGGCATCAGGATTGGAGGAAGACTCATTAACAATCTGTGATATGCATATGATACAACCTTGCTTGCTGAAAGTGAAGAGGACTTAAAATACTTACTTAACCAATAAACTACATTCTTATCAATGGAGAAAAGATTGCAGTCGTCAAGGACTTCATTCTTGCATCAACTGTCAACACTCATAGAAGCAGAAATCAAAGAAATCAAATGACATATTGCATTAGGCAAGTCTGCTGCACAAGATATTTTTATAAGTGTTGAAGAGCAAAGATGTCAGCTTGAGGACTAAGGTGTGGTTGACCCAAGCCATGGTATTTTCAATAACCTCATATACATGTGAAAGCTAGACAGTGAATAAGGAAGAACATAGAAGAATTGATGCTTTTGAATTATGGTGATCAAGGAGAATATTGAAAGTTCCATGGGCTACCAAGCCTAATGCAATACATCCTTTGATTTCTTGAATGCTGCTTCCATGAGTATTGATAGTTGATCCAAAGAGAATGAAGTACTTGAAAACTTCAATCTTTTCTCCATTGATTAGAATGTTTATTGGTCCAGTGGTGATGATTTTTTGTTTTCTTGACATTGAGATGCAATCCATACCGAAGGCTGTGCTCTTTGATCTTCATCAATAAGTATTTTAAGTCCTCTTCACTTTCAGCAAGCAAGGTTGTATTATCTGCATAATGTAGTTGTTAATGAGTCTTTCTCCAATAGTGATGCCATGTTTTTTTTCACATAACCCAACTTCTCAAATTATTCAGATAAGTATGGTGAAAGAATACAACTTGTCTCATACTTTTCCTAATTTTAAGCCATTCAGTGTTTCCATGTTCTGTTTGAACAATTGCCTCTTG
>NW_006408549.1:24314680-24318353 GCF_000296735.1 Chrysochloris asiatica
TTGAAAGATTTCAATTTTTATTCCATCAATTTCTGGTGCCTTTTTCTTTGTCAATTTCTTCAGTGCATCTTGGACTTCTTCCTTCAGTATCATTGGCTCTTGATCATACACTACCTCCTGAAATGGTTGAACATCAACCATTTCCTTTTGGTACAAGGACTCTTTGTATTCCTCCCATGCCCTTTGATGCTTTCTGCACCATTCAATAATTTGCCCCAAGAATCTTTCAATAATGAAAGTCAAGGCATCATTTGTAGAGGCATATTTTCTAACTACTGATCCTTCCTCTTTGTTTCCAACCTTTATTTTAGGTTCCTCAAACTCCAAAAAAGAGACTCTGTCTTATCTTATTTTTATATTTCTGCCCTTTAATTGTGTGACATTGAGATGGCTTTTATTATTTTGATAGAAGTAGTTTTACTTTCCCAGTTCAATTTTGAAGCTTAGACCATGATGCAAAATAATACCATATTATTTGAGTGTGCTTGGTATTACTTGAAGTGTTTTCCTTATACAGCATTGTCTTTTATATTTTCCACAAATTTATGAAAGAAGTAATGTCTTAGCCCATTTATTTATACACAGAATTTGGAGAGAATTGGTATTTTGGACATAATTACAGAAGTAAATGGAAGCTCATTTGTTTTGTTTTCCTAAATTCCAAATGTGCATTCTCTCCACTTAAGTCTGTTGTAGACAAGTATTCCTTGTATTCCCCAACTCTTGTATTTGTTGAGAGTCTTTTTTCCTGTGTATAATATGAACTAGCATCAGAGTAGGAACTTGAGTAACTGTATAAAACAGATATGTCAGAGACATCTTGCTGTGCTGAGGAGTTACTGTATGAGGTGGTACATCTCAGAACAGTGATGGAATAAAACTTTTGCCTCTTTGGTCTTCTGTACATCAAGATAAAGCTTGAATATATATTTACTGTTTACTGTGTGTTATTGAGAAGGTGCATGCTCAGGAGTAGGTGATAGTCAAGTGACTTTTTTTTTCCCCATGCTTCACCCCACCTATCCAACCACTTGAGTCCACTGAGGCATATGTGTTCCACACAATATTTATTAAAATCCATGATACCTAACAAAATTTTATATACACTCCATGACTCAGCATACATATCAATTGCTCAAAAGCATACCTATAAAATTTTACAAACAAAACATGGTTTGATAATGAAAGAGTTAACTTCTTTTCAGTAAAGACTGATTTCCAAGATCCATCTTAGTGGCTTCTAGGGAGTTAATTGACAGTAAAAAGTCAGACTGGGCTAAGAAAGATCGCTTATACTGTGTTTTTATAGCAGCCCGCCAAATGAAAGGCCAAGGGCATACATTCTGAGGGAAAGCAGCATTGACTGATATTTCTCTTGCCTTTAAAGCAAGCCCAAAGCTTGATACTCTCAGCAGACCTCTTAGGGTTTGGATTACAGTAGGTCAGAGATATTTTATGGACATTTTGGAATTTTAGGACTAAAATAAAAGATGAAGAGGAAAATCCCATCATTCAAGGGTCTATGCTTTTACCATAAGAATAATTTGTTTCATCATTGAGTTATATAACATAGAAGATTTATTTTGTTTCTTACTGCATCATCAAGTTTGCCTGCCAAGTATTCTATCTAGTACATCTAGTTTTCTATATTTCACAAAAAACTACATTCTACACAAATTTCTCATAACTTTAAAAATCAGATTATTCAATGAAAAGGCACTTTCAAACAGTCTAGTTACCTTGTCCCCTTCTACCTGTTTAAAAGTGAATCCTTAAAGAATCATGTACGTTTTACAGATGATAGTGTGCTGTAGAATTGTATTTTATATTTGTTTTAATGTTGCAAACAAAATATCTCAATTTCCATATGTATATATATCTATGTACTAATGTGATTTTAAACATTTTTTTGTAATATTTCACCTCATAATAAATTATGAGTGCCATCAATTAACAGTTTTCTACTAAACATTTGAACCAATTATAAAATTAACATTGCTTATATTCATAATTATTTATGTCCCTACTCAAATACATTATTAAGTACAATTTCGTTTTTCTTTGTTTAACTGGTAATGCTGAAATCCACATGATTTATAAATTAAAATCTGTATTTGTTTATTTGGGTTTTTTTGGGGGGGAACTTTTAAGGGAAGCAGGTTTGTAATTGACATATTTTTTAAATTAAAATACAAATTATTTTTTTTTAGTTAAAATAACTATATCTGTACCCAAATGTGTACTATATTCTCAGCAGTTTATCAATTCCTATCATTTTCCATGATTTATTTTATGTATATGGATTTTCTGCAAAAGTTGTCCTCCAATATTTAAAAGAAATCCTGGTGTAGCACCTTAGGATAAGCACTCAACCTCATGGTCAGATTGAACTTCAGGGTTGGTGGTTCAAACTCAACAGCTGCTCCTCAGAAACCCTTTACAGGGTCACTGAGCCAGAACTGAATCAACAGCACAAAAAAACAACAAAATATTTAAATATCAAATATGTAGAATTTTGAATGAGAATATTATAATAGAATTATAATACCACTCAGCAAAGCGAGCTATATTTTATTTTATTTTACAATGATGAAAAGATGTTAGACTCTAAACATTTATAAAGTAGTTTGGCAATTTTATCGATAGTCTAAAGTACAGTATGGCTGGAAACAGAAGAGCTATAAAAGTGGTTTCCACAATTTAGTTAATGAAATTCTTGGGGTCCATATACAAGGTTCAAACCAACTGTTGAAAAAGTACTAATTAATTTTCATTTATACTCAAAATATTCACCTTAATTAGGCAAAAAAGTATTGAATTTTCATTATGTGAAAGAGGAAATTATATCCACAAGAAATAAAGGAAGAAAGCTATTTATATCAAGATCTCTTCATGTTTTTGTTCCAAGTAGTATGCTATGAAACAGTATAGAGACACTTAAAACAATTCACGAAAAAGAGACCTTCTACTTGAACTTCAAATTTTATTTTAAAAATCAATTTTATAATTATATATTACATGAAGAATATTTTTGAGTGCTTTCACAACACGTGAGCACATTCAGATCTCATTTTGTATTGTCTTTATAGCAGCTGGGTACATAGGTAAAGAAGGTAATATCTCAATTTCACAAATGAGTGAGTTAACATGCTTAGAATCTAATTGGTTATAACTAGTTAAAATTAAAAACAAAATTAATGTGTTCCTGGGAAGGATTAGAATGTGTGCCTTTGGGTATTCAGCCCTCAGTTCTTGCCAGCAAACCATTTCATCACTGATAATAAATAACTTATTTTTAACCTTATTTTGAAATGATTTCAGGGGTACAGAATTTTTGAAAACATAATAAAAATAAATGACATACACTTTTTAAACAATTAAATAAACTTTATTTTTAGTCCACTTTTGATTGTACAAAAATATTGTGACAATCACATATTACCAACACTCAATTTATTATTTCTTTTTTTTTCAATTTATTATTTATTTAAAAGCTTACGTTGTTGTTGGACAAATGCTGTCCAGTCTTTTCCAACTCATAACAACCTTATGTACAACTCAACGAAATACTGCCTGGTCCTGTATCATTCTCACAATCACTGTTATGTTTGAGTCCATTGCTGCTGCCACTGTGCCAGTCCATCTTGTTTGGGGGCTTCCTCCTTTTCACTGA
>NW_006408549.1:24320398-24325325 GCF_000296735.1 Chrysochloris asiatica
CAAAGAGCAAGGTGCCAGGAATTGATAGAATGAAAATTGAAATCTTTCAAGAAAGTGAGATGGCACAGGAGGAACTCATTCATCTCTGCCAAGAAATTTGGAAGACAACTATCTGGCCAACTGATTGGAAGAGATCCATATTTGTGCCCATTTCAAAGAGAGGTGACCCAACGGAATGTGGAAATCATTGGACAACTGGTTGCATCTATGGACTCAAGCGTGGCAACAGTAGTGAGACTGGCCCAGATTCAGGCAGTGTTTTGCTCTGCTGTGCATAAGATCACTATGGGTTAGTACCAACTTGATGGTACCTAACAACAACAACAACAATAATGTTTTTGTTAGGTACCATCAAATCAGTTCTGTATTGGTTTCTAAGGAAGAAGTGGTGGGCTTGTAGCAGTGACGTTATGTTTACCAATCCAGTGCTTATACTATAATGCCATACTAGGACTCCAATACACTAACGTTGCTAAGTACAGTAGAATTGGTTCCAACCTATAGCAACCCTGTATAGGGATTCTGTGGAGCAGATCGGAAGCTTGAACCACCGAAGTTGCAGTTTCAACCAACTTTGCAGTCCAGCACATTAATCCACAGAGCCATACCAGGACTCCAAAACACTAATATTATTATTGATTAAAGTCCATACTTTACTCAGGAGTCCCTGTGTGGTATAAATGGTTAACACTCTCAGCTGGTATCTGAATGTCTTGACATTTGAGTCCACCCAGAGGTACCCTCAAAGAAAAACATGGTGATCAAGTTTCAAATAATCACTCATTGAAAATTCTTCTATTCTGTCTCATGTGTGGTCAGGTCATCTAGAGTTGTAAATGATGCCACAATAACAGGTTGGATTTTTGTGGTTTGTACTCTATTCAGATTTCTTAGTTTTAACCTAATATCCTAAGTTTTTCTAATGTCCCAGGATCCCAAATGAGATGCATAATTCCATTTAGTCTTCACATTTCCTTAGTTTTCTTTTGCTTGGGAGAGTCTCTCAGTCTTTGTTTTGATGGTATTTACCATTTTGAGGAGCTATTTTTAGGAATTAACTCAACAATAACAACATTTTGAGTTCAATGTTTCGTAGAATGTCCTTCCAGTGGTATTTATCTGATGTTTTCTGACAATTAGACTGAGGTTTTCATGGTTTCTTGAAGAAAGACCACAAGGGTAAAATTTTGTGTTTATGACATGCTATCAAGTGTTTAAACTATCAACTTACTTATCATTGTTGCTGTAAACCTTAATCACCCAACTGAGGTAAAGTAAGATTTCCCCACCGTAAAATCATTTGTTTCCTTCTACTTTCTATACGGCACTCATTGGAGCAATGTCACTATGTATAGTCCATACTTAGGAGAGGAGAGTTATGCTTTATGTCCTTGAGAACAGAGTATCTACATAAAATATTTCAAATTCTTCTATACATGTAAGTTTAATCTTCTCTCTCATTTACTCATCCTGTCATTTTTTATATCATTTGTGGACTTGTGGATACTTAGTATCTTGGAATATATTCCAATATAGCTATTTCCTTTGTTGTTCAAAGTGTTATAGATTTCACAATTGGGAACTTTTACAGTCAGTTTCTCTATCCCTGTGATGTGCCCATAAATGTGATTTATTTATTTATCTATTAGCACTTCCTTACTATCAAACACTACCAGATAAGGTTTGTCTTACATATTGCATGTACCTGTTCTAGAATATGCCCATACACTCTTTACTGAAATTCCACAAATATTAATATTTTATCATTTTGCAATTCTTTCTCTCTCTCTAATGCTTTTAAGTTCTGTTGTGGGGCTTTAGGATAAGCCCTGGACTGCTAACCTAAAGGTCGATGATTCAAGCCTACCAGTTGCTCCTTGAAAAATAGCTATGAGTCAGAACCAACTCATCGGCACTTAACAACAATGTTCTTAATAATCTGTCTCTGTAATTTCTTTCTCAATACAATTTATTTTTCAAAATAATGTTAACATGTTTATTTGAATAGAAAATATTATTACCTAATCTATAGTTCTTACTCAAAATATTTTATCCAAAGCTTCAGAATCCATTATTAAAATTATTTATTTTAATGCTAAATTACTCAGATTTGTAAAGTAACATTACATTCAAAATAGTTTCCATACATTTTAATATTTGCAGTTGTTGTTGTTATGTTCCGATTCATAGAGACCTTGTACTAGGTTTCTGAGGCTGTAAATCTTTACGGGAGCAGAAAGCCTCATCTTTCTCCAATGGAATAGCTGGTAGTTTCGAGCTGCTGACCTTGCAGCTCGCAGCCCTATTCGTAACCACTACGCTACCAGAGCTCCTTAATATTTGCAGTAGAGTGTTATAAAGTCATAGTATCTCAAAGAATAATTTCCAAGAAGTTAAATATGCAAAATTATCTTTACAAATTACCAATTCTTCTTCCACTCTATAAAGTATTAGCTATTTATACTGCATTAAACAAAAACAGAACAAGATTAAAATTTCAAACAAAAATCTCATAAGAATAATTCCTCAAAAACGCTTTAATTTAGTCAGTACGTTGTTGTTGTTAAGTGTTGGCGTGTCTGCTCCAACTCAAAATGATCCTGTATAGAGTTTCTGAAGGTATAAATCTTTCAGGACCAGAAAATCCCATCTTCCTTCCATGAATACGTTGGTGGACTCAAACCACGGACCTTGTGGTTCTCACTCCAGTGTTTATCCTAGAAAGCCACCCCACCTCTCTTAATTCTGTTATTGTAGTGTGCCAGACAAGTCAATTCCAACTCATAGTTACTTTGTCCTGATGGGTTTGAACTGCTGAGCTTGTGGTTAGCAGTACAGTGTTTTTCATACAGCACTACACCAAACTCCGTAGTCAATATGGTGGTTGGTGTTTTGTGCCGCCAAATGGGTTCTGCCTCATAGTTACCCTATTTAGGGTTTCCATAAACTTTTACAGAGGCAAAAATCATAATTTTTCTCCCACAATGTGACTGGATTACAACTACTGACTTTGCAGTTAGCAGCCCAACTCAGGGTCCACTAGCTACCAGGAACCCTTTAGTCAGTATAAAAAGATTTTATTTAGTTTTGTTTTCCTAAGGAAAAATTTATGAAAGCAGTTACTGAGAGGAGCAAATTAAATTTCCAATGTAGTGTTCCGTTTTACTCTAAAGACTCCAGATGAGAGATGTTTAAGTTTCTTCAACCATTATTAAGCTACAATTTCTCTAGATTTTATCTGGTAGTGACATTGGATAGCAATAACTGCTACACTTGGTATTTATCTGTAATTTCTGTAGGTAATTATTACTCTTGTTTTAGTGACTCTGTTACATTCAAGAATTTAAGAACAAGAAATTCAGTATTTAAAAATAGAGTATTCTGTTACTGTTCCTGATTTCAAGTGATGTACAATGAAAAGATTATGAGAACGAAATGGGAGAGAATATTATATTTTATTTCAAAAATATTTGCAATTTTCATCATCTTTGTTGATATGGTTAGAGGCATAGTTGAAATGCCCTAATGAAATTGAAAAAAGAAAATAAGATTTGGGAGATTTTAACTGGGTTGCTTATAAAATTTTAAACAATATATCCACTATGGGTCGGAACCGACTCGATGGCACTTAACAACAACAACAAATCTGTTATTTTAATTATCAGACTCTTCATGTACTAGGCACAATCTCTTCTTTATTAAATACATTTTTAAAGATGGATTCTTGTTTTCAATCTCATTATTTTCAAACCAACCAACCAAAAGTATGCTATTCTAGTGTGTTAGAAGAAGAATATGTCCTGTAGGAAAACTGAACTTAATCTTACTTTACTGTAAAATGTTGAATGATGTAACTAAACATATCTAATCATCCATCCTAGGTAAGTTGTCAGGGGATACAAAATAAACAGCAATGGAAAACTGAAGGTAAATTCAGTAAAGAATTATGAAAGAAGAGAGTATCAGAGTAAGTTCAATATAACTTCCAGTATAAACTGAATATGTGATAACTATTTATTTAGAATAAGATATTATATAACAACCATAGCTTGAATTATATATGGTTACCCAGGAAATACAGTGAGAGTCTTTTAGCAACTTGTGTGCTACTACAGACATTCAAGATACTTGCTTTGCTCAATAATAAAATTAACTAATTATATATTTCTTAACATTAAGAACATAGTGTATCTTTTTCTTCCACCATCATACATATGATAACTTTAACCAATTAGCTAATGTTACATAAAGTTATATTTCTTTACTAGCTGTGCTTTTTTCCCCCCGATCATTCCATATAAGTTAATTTTAACCAATAGGAATCTTAAATTAAGCTAAAATTAAAGTATACCACTCCCTTAATTTGTTGCTGGGTAAAGGGAAGCTGGAGTACAGATGTGGTACGCTAGGCTAAGTACTGGGCTGCTAACCTCAAGATTGATGGTTCAAACCCACCAATTGCTCTTTGGAAATCCCGTGAATAAGACCTGACTCAACAGCACTTATCAACAACAAACCTAAAAATGAAAGCAATCATTTGGGACTTTATGCCCTCTAAATCTACAGCCATGCAATCATGGGAGTATTTGTGATGGTGGTGTACCATTGAGTAGGTTCTGACTCATAGCAACCCTGTATAGGGTTTCTCAGACTGTAAAACTTTACAGAAGCAGAAAGCCTCATCTTTCTCCTGCAGAGCAGCTGGTAGATTTGAATTGCTGACCTTGAAATTAGCAGCCCAACACCTACCATGGATCCTTATGCAATCATAGAATTAGATATGTTAGAAACTACAGAATTAATTCGAGTTTTTGTTCTTTGCCTTAAATATAATATACTTACAAGTAGGGATGCTAACCTCAAAGTCAGCAGTTCAAAACTACCAGTTGTTCCATGGGAGAAAGATGAGGCTTCCTGCTTCCATAAA
>NW_006408549.1:24325796-24327426 GCF_000296735.1 Chrysochloris asiatica
TACGCTACCAGAGTTATGATATAGGGGACTCAATAAGATTTTTTAATCAAACTTCCAATTTAGAGATAGTGCTGTAAAGTTGGTGTTTCTTCCATTAACACTCAGAACAAACAAATGAGAATTAACATGCAAACTTCAATGAAATTCAGAAAAACTTGAAACCACAAACAACAAAATAGAAAAAAAAAGCATGTGAAAATCAGCAATGATTAAGCAGGGTATTTGGGGGGAAAATACCAATAGTTGCTATTCTCCGAAAGCCCTAATAAAACAGTGTATGATTTTGCGGATAAGAAGTGGATTAAAAAGGATCAAAGAAGTATGGCAATATTACAGTGGAGTGGGACATACATCCCCTGCATCAACTCTAGTTCTGTAATGCAGAGAAGGTAGAGACAAGTGAACATTCACACAAACAAACTATATTCGTGGGAAGTAGTATTTCTACTACTATGCGGCTAAGGAGAAGAGATAAATTGCAATATGAGCAGTAACGTAATTTTGTATCTCCGTTTATCAATTATACTCACCTTATTAAAAATACAAGAAATCATAAAGCAGTAAGCACCAGTGAAAGCATTTCATCAACTGGAAAAAGAAACAGTTGAAAGCAAGATGCTTAAGGAAAAAAGTCACCATAGAAAGGAGTCCATAAACATTGCAGAACAGGTGGTCTCTGCTACAGTATTCAACTCTACCATTGTAGTGTGGCAACAATTATATATCCTATGTAGATAAATAGATATGACTGACTTCCAATATTTCATTTTACTTATCAATCCTGAAACTTGAATTTTAAATAATTTCCACATATATTAATCAATCTGTTTCCTGTAAATTTTTACACCACTTAAATATGTTTTTATAAAAAATTATATTTCATAGTAGATACCCAAGCAGATGACAGGTTAGAGATGACATCCCAACTGTAATTTGCCCACACATGCATACAGCATATAAAAGACATGAACAAATATTTTAATAAGACAAAAATGTGAATGTATTTATATTAAATAATGGAGATTTTAAGAGAAAGAAACGTGATATTTGAGTAAGCAAAGTTTAGGAAAGAAATGGAAGAAAAATATTACTTACATTTATGCAAAAATAACCTACACCCTTGCCACCTAATCAGTTCTGACTCACAGTGATCCAATACAATACAGCAGCACTGTTCTATATGGTTTCCAAGGCTGCAAGTCCTTGCAGATGCAGACTGCCACTTATGTCTCCCACAGGATTACATTTAAACGGAGTGTTTTTAACCACTGAGTCACCAGGGAGTCTCAAAAGTGATAACAGTGTAGTCGAAAATAAATTTACTTTGAGAGACTTATAGGATAGAAATAAGAAAAAGAAAACAAAAATCAGGTTCATGAAGATTATGGAGAAATGGTGGTAGAGAGTCTAGGAAAGCCCCCTAGAGTGAATTTTCTAATGGAAGAGCATGAAGTAATGAAATAAGAAACTAGAAAACAAAAACAATATTTTGTGATAATATAATTCCAAATAAAATATCCAAGGAAGAATCTATAGGACCTTTATGATAGGCCATTGTACTGATTTTAATTTTTTATTTCAAAAGAAATAGAAGAGTTAATGATGATGTTGATGTGTTTTCACTTGAGGT
>NW_006408549.1:24329336-24336626 GCF_000296735.1 Chrysochloris asiatica
TTATTTATTAATTCAATCATATGCTTTGTTTTGTTTTTCAGCCTGTGACTATTAATCTTGCTTATATTTAATTTAAATCTTCTCACCTAGAGCATGTTGCTGCTGCTGCTGCTGTGTGATGTGAAGTTGGTTTGACCCATAGTGATCCTATGTAGAGTTTGTTATGTGCCTAGAGTAGGTTCCGACTCATAGTGACCCTGTACAGGGTTTGTTGTTGTTGTTATGTGCTGTGGAGTCGATTCCGATTTATAACGACCCTGTACAGGGTTTCTGAGACTGTAAATATTTACTGGAGCAGAAAGCCTCATCTTTCTCCTGCAGAACATAATTTCAAACTGCTGACCTTGAGATTTGCAGCCCGATTCATAACCAATACGCTACCAGAGCTCTGCGGCTCTAAATCTTTACGGGAGCAGAAAGCATCATCTTTCTCTGCAAACTGTTGACCGTGAGGTTAGCAGCCAGATTCGGAAACACTACGCTACTGCAACTCCTTATATGGGGTTTTGTTGTTATATGCCGTGGAGTTGGTTCCGACTCATAGAGACCCTGTACAGGGTTTCCGAGGGTGTAAATCTTTACAGGAGCAGAAAGCCTCATCTTTCTCCCGCGGAACCGCTGGTAGTTTCAAACCGCTGACCCTGAGATTATCAGCCTGATTAGTAACCACTACGCTACCAGAGCTCCTTATGTGTAACTCACTATAATACCTGGGCCCCTCACCTAAACCATCCTGGATTTTAATGAATCAGACCTTATTTTTCCGAGAAGAAATGTTTTGAATGACGATGGCATTTGAATATCTGAGCATTTTAATTTCCATGTTGTTGTTAACCACTTTTGAGTAGGTTTGGACTCATAGGAACCCGAACAGGGTTTCTGAGGAGCAGCTGGAGGGTTTGAACTGCCAATCTTGTGTTTCACAGTCCAGTGCTAATCCTACATCACCACAACAGGAGTCCAAAACTAATACAATAATTGAAACTAGTTTACCTTCTATTTGCATATTTTGACCAAAATAACCTTTTTGTATTTGAAGTATATTATCATAAAATTTCAGACAAAAATCAACTTATTTCCTGAAATTATTTTGCTGATATTTTAAAATATCTAAGTGACCAGTTGTCCATTTTATTTTATTTTTATTTATTTTTATTTTTTTACTTCTGAGGACCCCATGTGTTTCCAGGCATAGAGTTTCAGTGGGTGTGATCTGTTGGAAATAGATTGTTAGGACTTTGTCCAAAGCACCTCTCTATGGATTCAAACCATCATAGAGCTAAACACTTAATTGTTTGTGGTTAGAAGATAAACAATTGTTTGTGCTACCCAGGGACTGCTGAAATATTTTTCATACATTGTTGTTGTTAGGTGCAGTCAAGTCAATTCTGACCCCACGGGTCTCAATGTACAACAGAATGAAAACATCACCTGGGCCTGGACCATCCTCATCATTCTTGTTACCATTGAGTCCATTACTGCTGTTGCTGTGTCCATCTATCTAATTGAGGGGTCTTCCTCTTTTTCACTGACCATACAGTTTATCAAGCATCATATCCTACTCCCAGGTACTGACTGGTCCCTCCTGATAATATGTCTGAAGTATGAGAGACAGAATCTTGCTATCTCAACCTCTAAGGAGCATTCTGGCTATACTTCTTTCAACTTACAGTTTGTTCATCTGGCAGTCTGTAGTACTTTTAATATTTTTCTCCATTACCATAATTGAAATGTACCCATTCTTCTACAGGCCTTCTTATCTAGTGCCCATAGTTGACATGCATATGAGACAACTGAAAAGATCATGGAATGGGTCAGGCTTACCTTAGTCCTCAAACTGATATCTTTGCATTTTAACACTTTAAAAAGGTCTTTTGTAGCAGATTCACCTAATTAAATACATCCTTTGATTACTTGACTGCTGGTCCATGAGAGTAGATTGTGGAACCAAGTGAAAAAAATTAAATATTTTCTACATTTGTCATGTTATTTAGTGACCCAACTGTGAGAATTTTTTTTTTCCTTTACATTGAGGTGCCATCCATACCTAATTGTACAGCATTTAATCTTTATCAGTATCTTAAGTCCTCTTCACTTCCAGCAAGTAAGGTTGTATCATTTGCATAACACAGGATGTTAATTAATCTTCCACCAATCATGATGCAGCATACTTCATGTAATCCAGCCACTTGAATTATTTGCTCAGCATACAGATTGAATAAAGTGGGCAAAGGATATAATCCTGATGAGTACCTTTCTTGATTTTAAGAAAATCAATTCTATTCTAACAGCTGAGTCTTGATCTTTGTATAGGTTATTCATGAGCACAATTAAATACTTTGGAATATTCATTCTACACAATGTTATCCATAGTATGTCATGATCCACATCGAAGAAAGCCTTTGCCTAGTCACAAAGCACAAGTAAACATCTTTTTGGTATTCTCTGCTTTTAGCCAAGATCCATCTGATGTCTACAAAAAATATCCCTATTTCCATGTCCTGCAAAAATATCCCTATTTCCATGTTCTTTTCTGAACCCAACTTGAATTTCTTGGCTATGCTGTGACAACCATTTTTTAATTATCCTCAGCAAAATTTTGCTTGTTTGTAATATTGATGACATTTTTAGCTGATTTATACATTTCATTCCAGGGTCACCTCTTATTAGAATGGGCACAAATATGAACTTTTTCTCTTAAAGTTTTATATATGTAATCCCACTGACTTCTTGATTGCATGGTTTCTGCTCAGAAATCAGAGTTTAGTCTTACTAGTTCTCTTTTGTAGGTAAATTTTCATTCTTCTTAAGCTGCTATTGGGATTTTTAATTTGTCTTTGGTTTTGAAATATTTGGTTACATATTATTGATTTTATTTTTGGGTCTATCCTGTTTGGAGTTTTCTTAACATCTTGAACGTCTATCTTCTAGTTTCTCATAATGTTAGGGAAGCTTTCTTCTAATAATTCTTGGATAATTTTCTTTATTTTGCTATTTTTTTGTGTCTTCCTGTTTTAGAATTTCAATTACACATAAGTTATTCCTCTTGATATTGTCCCACATAAATCTTAGCCTTTCTTGCTATTTTTTAAAATTCTTTTTCTTATAGTGTCTCTAGCAGATGAGTCTAGAGAGATTTGTTTTCAAACTCATTAATTCCATTGATTTAATTCTACTTCTTTTCCCTTTCAATGTACTATTTCTGAATTCTGATTATTAATCTTCTGGTTTTCTAGTTTATTTATTTTTTTTATAGTTTCAATTTTTCTTGTCTTTTCTTTTTGGCAGTTTGTTATTGTCATGTTTTCCTGAAGTCTTCTGAAGTTTTTTCTGTGTTCACTTTGCTTTCCTCAATGTTTTTCTCAATCAATTGAAGGTACCTAAATACCATTAGGTACCAGAAACACTTCGTTTCTCATACTTTGGACATATTGTCAGGAGGGAACAGTCACTGGAGAAGGATATCATGCTTGGTAAGATGGAGGTTCAGAGAAAAAGAGGAGGACCCCCAATGAGATGGATTGGCCAGGTGGCATCATTGATGGACTCAAGTGTGGCAGCGACAGTGAGCTTGGCCCAGGATCGGACATTGTTTTGTTCTGCTGTGCATGGGGTCACTATGAGTTGCTTCTGACTTGATAGCACCTGACGACAACAACAAAATATCATTCTTTTAAATTCCTTATCAAATAGTTCTGATACCATTTCTGGTATTATATTTTATGACTCTGTATGTTGGTGATTTGTTTGAGGCACTATGTTTTGTTTCTTCATGTAAGCTGAAATTGTCTCTTTTCTATGAGACAATGTGGAATCATTATATTTGTATTTAACTGATGATTGTTTGTTGTGTTTTCAGGCAGTCACCACCAGTCACCAGGTGAATATGGTAAAAACCAGAAGTGTGAATGTAGTTCTCTGTTTACTGTTTGTGTATCATAGTTAAGGGCAGATTCATGAGCCTCTAGAAGCTGAGGTAGCACTCGTGGAATCTGACCTTAGGCAAAATCAAGTTTGCACAAAAGGTGGTGTCACTGCTACTGTGTGGCACCTACCTTGCTGCCAATCTCTAGCCACAACCTGGGTCTGCAGCCATTGTTTCAACAGTAGCCAGAAAAACTCAAGATGGTTGAACCACTCTACACCACCTAACACCTATTTGCTTTTCTTCTCCCCTGCTGCTCCTTTTCAGCATACTCCTCAAAGTTGCACTCAATCCACCTTGCTCTCTTATCTGATACTCAGAGTTCCAGGATCACCAACTGTATCTGTTTCACTTGGTCTCCAATGTCTTTTCTGCAGAGGTCTGCTCAGTATGTCTGTTTACTATGCCATCTTGTTCTGGAACTCCTCTCCAAGTTTTGTTTTTCAAGATTACACTCAAAAGAAATACAGATTACTAGGGGATTAAAAATGGTGATTTATGATAAACTAATGGTCTCTACAAATAAACATCTCTTAGACATAAAAATTAGACAAATCAGAATATGCCAACTGACAGTGATAATACCATGTTTGTTGATTTTAAGATCCCCAAAAAACCCAATAATATAGAAGCTTAATTTTATGGCAGCAGGTCTTTGAAGCTCCTGGAATAATTTAATAATATTTTGCTAAATAATTCTATTTAGCAATTTTAAATACTTAAAATTGGAATTTTAAAAAGATCAAGAATCAAGTGTATACTGTATTAAAGAAGCAAATGAAATTTAGGTGTATACAGAACCAGTGATTATAGCAGTAAGGTCTATATCAAGTTACATTAATAAAACACTGAGTACCAGTAAACAAGGTTACACTTAAAGAAATCAAAGCAAAAGGAAAGCATGCAAACAGATTTAAATGTATTTTATGTCAATCATAATGCTTTCTCAAAGATTATTATGAGTCTTCTGAGAAATATGTATGCTTTGTATTTCATCCTGAGTACCCTATATTCTTATACCTGGGCAATACAGATATGACTATAAAGGAAAAGGGGGTTTACAGCCTGATTATTATTTTACTTTATGAATTTATTATGTCTAGTGTTTTGTTGTTTTCTTGGGTTTTTTTCAGGGAAGCATGGTGGCTCTGTACAATAAGCACTGAACTGTGAAACACACCATAAGTGGATCTAGTTCACTAGCCTTTTCATGGGAGAAAGATCAGGCTTTTTCTCTAGCAAAGATTTACAACCCTGGAAACCCTGCACAAGGCTGAATCAATGGCACTTAAGAACAACTTTTTTGTTAGACATCTTCTGATGTTTTATTATTTCTGACACTTAATCTTTAAGCAGGACTTGTAACTATGTTATGTATACTATCATTTGGTGGATAAAGGGGATTTCATGAAATCTGTAATCTCAAACAAACTTTTTAATATTTTAAAACTATTTATTGTGTATTGAGTGAAAGTTTACAGAGTAGACCATCAATTTTGCATTCAATAAATTATATACTTTCTTTCATTATAATAACTGCAATCCCCTCCATGTACTTATTTGACAGTATTTATGTGTATTCAGTTTAAGGCAGTGTTCAGTGGAAGGCAATCTTTGTGCCTTCCACTGCCTTCATCACTCCTTAACCAATCTCCCTCTTATATATTGCCTTCTCTGTCACCTGAGTTAACCTGTGTCTATCTTCTAGCTAATGAATAATTTTCCCTTATCTCCTACTCTGATAACCACCAAATAATTTGTTGTTGTTGTTTGTTTGTTTTAATCAAGAAAGACTTTTATAATTTTTTTTAACAGCAGTCTCATACAATATTAGTCGTTCAGTGATTGACTAATTTCACTCAGCATAGGAATTTCAGTGTGGTGCTATAGAATAAGCACTCAACCATAGGTTGGTAGTTCAAATTCACCAGCTGCTTCTCAGAAACCCTATGCATGGTTGCTATAGTTGGAACCAACTCGATGTCATTTAACAACAAAACATCTTATAGGTCCATACATGTTATGAGGTGTTTCACAGATTCATTGATATGCTTTAACATTGCATAGTATTCCATTGTTTGAATGGCTTGTTAAGCCAGTCGTCTGTTTATGGGAATTTTGGCTGTCTCCATAGTTTTGCTATTAGTGCTGCAATGAACATGAATGTTCATATATCTTTTTGGATTACAGCTCTTAATCTTGAAAATTTTTACTTTTGATATTTATTTAGATGAACCACAACTACTGAGTTTCCCCTATAGTGTTCATTTATTTAAAACAACTCTATGAATTTTTTTTATTTCAATTACAGTATTATTTTGCATATATATATATATATGACAGTCTAATCACAAATCCATTCCCTAGCAACTAATGAACCTGTTTTATCTTTAAATAGTTTCTTATTCTAGAAACTTTATGTAGATGCATTCATCCAACATTTGTTCTTTTGTGATTCCTCTATCAGTTGGCAGGTATCAGAATAATCTTACCTAGACTTCATTATATGTTTTTCTTGAAAAGTCATCATATAAATATGCTTTATTTTATATAAAACAGGGTTGTAGTGAATAGTATTGTATTCATCATGAAAAAAATTTCAAAATCGAATGGAGGTACAATGCTATCTGTGATAGGATAATATCTATATGCCTATAATGAAGAGCAGAGTCCAGATGTGGTGCTGTGGGATAATGCACTGAATCATAAGTCAGCTTGAACTGCAAGATCAGTGGTTCAAATCCACCAGTTGTTCACTGGAAACCCTATATAGGGTCTCTATGAGTTGGAACTGAATTAACAACACTTAACAACAACATAAGGAAGAGCAGTTATTACAACATCATTATTGAAATTAGATGCACTAAAGTTAGATGATGAGTGTGAGGAATTGTACCAATTTCTTAATTATAAATTGACCAACATTCAATCAGATGTATTTATAATTAGTGGTGAATACAATGTGATGGTTGGAAACAAAGAGGAAGGATCAGTAATTGGAAAATACGAGTTTGGTGGTAGAAATGATGCTGAAGATCACATGATAGAATTTTGAAAGACCAACAACTTCTTCATTGTGAATACGTTTTTGAAACAACATAAAAGGCAACTATACACATGGACTTCATCAGAAGTAATATACAGGAACAAAAACTTACTATATTATAGCTGTGAGAAGACACAGTAGAGAAGATCAATATCATCAGCCCAAACAAGGCCGGGAACAGACCATCAATTGCTCACATGCAAGTACAGCCTGAAGTTGAAAAAAAAAAAAAATAAGATTATGAGAAATAAAATATGATCTTTAATACATCCTACCTGAATTTACAGACTATCTCAAAATAGATTTAATGCATTAGATG
>NW_006408549.1:24337836-24339587 GCF_000296735.1 Chrysochloris asiatica
AGAGTGGTATCCTTTCATCATATTTATTCTATCTGTATTCTAAGCAAATAATCTGAAAGGCTAGATAATATAAAGGAGAATGTTGCTTCAGGATTGGAGAAAGATTAACAACTTGTGTGATTTAATTATGTAATCTTAATTGCTGGAAGCAAAGATGACTTAAAATGCTTACTGATGAAGACCAAAGACAACACCCTCTGTATGGTGTACACCTCAGTGTAACGAAAACAAAGATCCTCTCCATTGGACCAATAAATAACACCTTAATGGAGAAGAAAAGATCAATGTTGACAAAGACTTAATTTACTTGGATCCACAATCAACACTCATGGAGGAAACAGTCAAGTAATACAATGACATATTAGGCAAATTTGCTGCACAAGAATTCTTTAAAGAGCAAAGACTAAGCTGTGCCTGACTCAAGCCATTATATTTTCAATCACCTCATGTTATTGCTGTTAAGTGCCATCGAGTTGATTCTGACTGATAGTGATCCTGTATAGGGTTTCCAAGGTTTTAAGTCTATAGGAGGAGAAAGCCGCATCTTTCTCCCACACGTGGCTGGTAGACTCTAATTGCCAATCTTGTGGTTCTCAGTCCTTTGCTTATCATATGGTGTCCCTGCACTACCAATTGCTTCATGTATCTGTAAAAGTTGGACAATGAAGAAGGAAGACAGTATAAGAATCGAAACATTTGAATGATGGTGTTGGAAAAAAAAAAAATATTAAGAGTATCAGGACTGCCAGAATAAATAAATTTGTGTTGAAAAATATACACTCAGAATTCTCCTTAGAATCCAGGATACTGAGACTTAGTTTCTCATATAGCAGACATATTATTAAGAGGGGCCAGTTTCTGTAGAAAGCATCATGTTTGTAAAGTGGCAGTTCATGGAGAAACAGGAAGACATCTCCAAGGAGATGAATTGACACAGTGGCAGCAGCAATGGGCTCAAACATGACAATAATTGTGAGGATGGTGTAGGACCGGGCAATATTTTCTTCTATTGTGCATAGGGTTGCGATGAGCCACAACCAATTTGAATATACCTAAAACAACAGCAGGAGTCCTGGTGTGGCGCTGTGGGCTAATGCATCAGACTGCAAAGTCATTTGAACTGCAAATATTGGTGGTTCAAGCTCACCAGCAGCTCCTTGAAAACCCTATACAGGGTCACTATGGGTTGGAATCGACTTAAAGCAATTAACAACAACAAAAACAAAAACAACAAGTTTACAGTTTAGGTTTTATTAATCATAATGAGTGTTTTTATGAATGCAAATGACCAGAAAAATCAAAACAACAATTCCACTGCCATCCTGTTGATTTGGACCCATCGCAATTCCATATAGTACACAGAACAGAACTGCTCCTAGGTATCGTGAGACTGTAAATCTTTATCACCTGGAGCAGCTTTTGGATTTTGTGGTATAGTGAATTATTTAATATGTCTCTCCTAGACTTAGTCTTTGTTACTCCCACCAAGCCACTGTTTTCTAGGTATGTCTGAATAAGAGAAGATGGGGAAATATGGATTGCATGATATGATTCAGTTCTGTGTGATTATAAAAGCTTGGAACTCTAATGTGTTTAAAATGAACTATCTCAGAAGCAGGAATAGAAGAAGAATAGCATAAAAGAAGATCCAGGAGGGAAGAACATCTGTTGGACCCAGCTATCCCTGCACATTGAACCTCCTTGGCCCAAAGACAGAAATCTCTGACACTGAAGGAAAGGCAGAGAAGCTG
>NW_006408549.1:24340285-24344854 GCF_000296735.1 Chrysochloris asiatica
AAGTTTGAGTGCCCTTGTGTATATCCCTTTGTTCAAATCAACTGGACACTTCACTCTCAGCTCTAGGCCTCCATGACCATGTCCTTGTCGATGGGCTCAGGAGTTCCCAGGTCTCACCATACTTTGGGCCAACCAACTATCGCCATACTCCAGGTTGATGGGGGTCTATGTAACTTGGTCAGACTCAGCCCAACTTTTCATTGCTGCTTTCCTCTATTTCCACTCACCAATAAGCCAAGGTGGTTGACAATAAGTTTACATACCTGTTCGTGTATTCTGGAGATAATTTTGAAACAACAACCTTTTGATGATGCTTATGTTGTTGTAAGAACCACTATTTAATAACTATTGCGTTGGATAATGAGTGAAAAGATTCTATCAGTTATGGAAAATAATTACTAGAAGTTCTAATTACATTTATTTCTCTCTCATTTTGCTTATTTGTGTTATACATTTATTGGACAAATAATACACACGTATATATAATGGATAAACATATAAGTATACACATATTTTGGGTGGTGGTGTGTCATAGCATCAGTTCTGGGTCATAGCAAACCTGTATAGGGTTTCTGAGGCTGTAAGTCTTTACAGAAGCAGAAATCTTCATCTTTCTCCTGTGGAATTACTGGTAGTTTTGAACTACTGACCTTGAGGCTACCAGCCTAACTCATAACCACTATTCTACCAGAGTTCCTTATATATAGGGTGCATGGTCAAATTTTCTTACTGGTAATTATTGTTGTTGTTTTTTAATGTTTGGTGGCTATTGATCATCCAGAATGTTGTTAAATTTAAATTTAATGTAGATTATATTTGGAGAAAAATTATGATATAGGCTTAATGTGTTGACAGGACATGACTCAAAATGAGGAGAAAGAGATGTAAACATCCATTAAAAATCAGAGCATGGGGTGTACGAAGTATGACTCTAGGAAACTTGGGAAGTTGTCAGAAATGAAAGGGAACACATAAAGATGGAAATCTTAAGCAATCGTGAGCTGAAATTGACAAGTATTTTTCATTTTTGAATCTGACATTCTAATAGTTTTCTATGCAAGGAATGAAAAATTGAAGTGGAATGATGTCACATTCATCATCAGAAAGAACATGATAAGATATATCATGAAGAATACTGCTGTCTGTGATAGGATAGTATCTATATGACTACAAGACAGACCAGTTAAAACCACTACTACTCAAAGTTACACACCAATCACTAAAGCCATTGATAATGAAATTGAAGAATTCTAGTAATTTCTTCAGTCTGAAATTAATAAAAGATATATTGATAAGTAAGCATGATTCACATGCAAGAGTAGGAAGCAGAGTAAGGATCAGTAGTTGGAAAATAGAAAAAAAAAATTATGATAGAAACAAAGCTAGAGAACAGATGATAGAATCTTGCAAGACCAATAATTACTTATTCAGTGCAAATAACATTTTTAAACAGAATAAAAGATGACTATATATATGGACCTCACCAGATGCAATACACAGAAATCAAATGAACTACATCTGTGAGAACAGACGGTGGAAAAACTCCACATTATCATTCAAACAAAGTCCAGGGGCAGAATGTGGAACAGTTAATCAATTACTCTTCAGCCTGAAGCTAAAGAAAATAAAAAGTCCCCAAAAGCCAAAATTTGACCTTCAATGTATCATACCTGAGTTTAGAGATCATCTCAGGAACAGATTTGATGCATTAGACACTAATGACCGAAGACCAGAAGAGTTATGGGATGATATCAGGAACATTATATAGGAAAAAAGCAAAAGTTCATTCAGAAGACAAGAAACATGTAAAAGACCAAAATGGATGCCAGTAGAGACTCTGAAACTTGCTCTCCAGAATACAGATGCAAAAGCAACTGGAAAAAAAAAAAAAAAAAAAGAAAGAAAAGAGCTGAGAGAAAATTTCAAAGGTCAGCTCAACAAGACAAAGTAAAGTAGTATAATGAAATATAGAAAGACTGGAATTAGAAAACAAGAAGAGAAGAACACACTTATTATTTCTCAAACTGAAAGAAGTGAAGAAAAATTCAACCGTTAATTTGCACGATTGAAGGATTATATGGAAAAAATATTGAATGATGCAGAAAGCATCAAAGGAAGATGGAAGGAATACACAGAGTCAATGTATTAAATAGAAATGGTCAATATTCAGCCATTTCAAGAGATAGAATATGATCAAGAACAAATACTATTGAAGGAAGAAGTCCAAGGTACACTGAAAGCATTGGCAAAGAACAAGGCTCTCGGAATTGATGGAATACTAATTGAAAATTTTCAACAAGTTGAAGCAGCACTGGAGGCACTCACTCATCTATGCTAAGAAATTTGGAAGCAGCTACCTAGCCAACTGATTGGAAGAGATACATATGTCTACACATTCCAAAGAGAGGTGATCCAACAAAATGTGGAAGTTATTGGACAATATCATTACTATCACATGCAAGTATAATTTTGTTAAATATAATTCAAAAACAGCTGCAATAATACATTGACAGGGACGTTCCAGAGGTTCAAACTAAAACTAAGACATGGAGAAAGGTGTATCATTGCTAATGTCAGATAGAGATCGACTGACAGCAGAGAATAAAAGAAAGATGATTATTCATGCTTTATTGACTATTCAAGGGCTTTCAAATCTGTGGATCATAATAAGCTATTGACAACACTGTGGAGAATGAGTATTCCAGAATACTTAATTGTGCTCATGAAAACCCTGTATACAGGCCAAGAGACAGACGTTCAAACAGAACAAGGGGACACTGAATGGTTTAAAATCAGGAAAGGTTTGTGTCAGGGTTGTATTCTTTCACCATACTTATTCATCTTGTACACAGAGCAAATAATTCAAGAAATTGGATTATATGAAGTAGAATGTGGCATCAGGGTTGGGGGAAGACTCATTTAACAGTCTTTGCTAGGCAAATAATATAACCTTACTTGCTGAAAGTAAAGAGGATTTAAAATAGTCACTGATGAAGATCAAAGACCACAACCATCAGTATGGGTTTCTCCTCGGTGTAAAGAAAACATAAATCCTCACCAATGGACCAATAAATAAAATCATGTTAATGGAGAAAAGATTGAAATTGTCACAGACTTCATTTTGTTTGAATCTATTAATAATACTCATGGAAGCAGGCAAGAAATCAAATGACATAATTCATTAGGCAAATCTGCTGCAGAAGACCACTTTAAAGTGTTCAGGAACAAAGATGTCAGTTTGAGGATTAAATTGCATCTGACTCAAACCACGGTATATTCAATAGCTTCATATGCACAATGAATAAGGAGGGCCATAAAAAAATGGATGCTCTTGAATGATAGTGTTGGAAAAGAATATTAAAAGTACCATAGGCTGTTTGAAGAACAAACAAATCTGTTTTAGAAGTACAGCCAGAATGCTCCTTAGAAGCCAGGATGGTGGAACTTCATTTCTCATTCTTATGACCAGTTTTCAGGAAGAACCTGTCCCTGGAGAATGGCATAATGCTTGGTAGAGTGGAGGGTCAGGGACAAAGAAGATTGGCACAGTAGCAGCTGCAGTGAGATCAAGCTTAGCAATGGTTGTAAGGATGGCACAAGACCAGACAGTGTTTCTTTGTGTAGTTTATAAGGTCACTATAAGTAGAAACCACCTTGACAACACCTAACAACAAAAGCAATGAAAAATAATGATTATATTTCAGGTTAAAAATGCAAGACACTAGTAACCAAATGACTAAAATGAGCAAGATGAATAATTCTGAGCTTGGTTTACTTATTTTGTGATTTATATCAAATTTAGTAATTTAATGTGTTATGTTTTAATACAATAGGGCATCTTTAATACAATGTTGTTGTTGTTAAGTGTCATCGAGTTGGTTTCAACTCATAACAAACCTGTACAGGGTTTCTAAGGAGTGGCTGGTGGGTTTGAACCACTGACCGTGTGGTTAGCAATTCAGTGCTTATCCTATAGTACTATAACAGGACTCCATCTTTAATACAATGTGGTTATTGTGGTTGCTAGTAAGTGTCATTGAGTCAGTTCTGACTATATAGGGTTTCCAAGGAGCAATTGGTGAGTTTGAACCACTGACCTTTTTTGTTCACACTGACCTTACCACCCAGTGCTTTATCCCACAGCATCACATCAGGACTCCATTTTAATGCAATTGTTGTTGTTGCTGTTAGGTGCCATTGAGTCAGTACCGACCCATAGTCACCTTATGCACAGCAGAACAAAACACTGCCCAATCCTGTGCCAACCTCACTACTGTTGCCACACTTGAGTCCATCGATGCTGCCACTTGGCCAGTCCATCTTGTTGGGGGTCTCCCTCTTATTATCTGACCCTACACTTTACCTTCTCCTTCTCTAGTGACTGGTCCCTCCTGACAATATATTTGAAGTATGAGAGACAAAGTTTGGCCATATTGGCCTCCAAGGAGCGCTCTGGCTGCACTTTTTCCAAAACGAATCTGTTTGTTCTTTTGGCAGCCCATGGCACTTTCAATATTCTCCTCCAACACCATAACTCAAAGGCATCAATTCTTCTATGGTCTTCCTAAT
>NW_006408549.1:24345359-24346644 GCF_000296735.1 Chrysochloris asiatica
ATGGTGAAAGAATACAACCCTGTCACACACCTTTCTTAATTTTAAACCATTCAGTGTTCCCATGTTCTGTTCAAACAACTGCTTCTTGGTCCAAGTACAGATTCCTCATAAGAACAATTAAGTGTTCCAGAATACTCATACTTCGCAATGTTGTCCATAGCTTGTCATGATCCACACAATCGAAAGCCTGTGCATAGTCAATAAAGCACAGGTAAACATCCTTCTGATATTCTCTGATTTCAGCCAAGATCCAATGGACATCAGCAATGATATCCGTCGTTCCACGGTCTCTTCTGAATCCAGTTTGGACCTCTGTATGTTCTCTGTCAATGTATGATTGTAGCCATTTCTCTATTACCTTTCGCAAAACTTTAGTCTCATGGGATATCAAAGATATTGTCTGATGATTTCCGAATTTCGTTGGGTCACCTCTCTTTGGAATGGGCACAAATACGGATATCTTCCAATAAGTTAGCCAGATAGTTGTCTTCCAAATTTCTTGGCATAGATAAGTGAGTGCCTTCTCTGCAGCTTCACTTTCTTGAAAGATTTCAATTTTTATTCAGTAAAGACCATGGGAGAAAATCCCTTGGGACCTTCAGTTGCTGAAGGTGCACAACTCAAAATGAAGAGAAAAATCTGTAAACATCCATTGAATATCAGAACATGGAATGTACAAAATACCAAACTGAGAAAATTGGAAGTTGTCAAAAATAAAATGGAACGCATAAACACCAATGTCTTAGGCATTAGTAAGCTGAAATGGACTGGTATTGGCCATTTAGAATCTGACAACCACATGGTTTACTATGACGGGAAAGACAAATTGAAGAGGAATGGTGTTGCATTCATTGTCAAACAAAACATCCAGATCAGTCATGAGGCACAACTCTGTCTGTGATAGGATAATGTCCATGTGTGTACAGGGAAGCCCAGTTAATACCACTATTATTCAAATTTTCGGACCAACCATTAAAGCCAGTGAGGATAAAATAGAAGAATTCTACCAGCTTCTTCAATCTGAAAGCAATCAAACATGCAATCAAGATGTATTGATCATTACTGGTTATTGGAATGCAAAGGTTGGGAACAAAGAAGAAAGATCAGTAGTTGGAAAATATGGCCTTGGTGATAGAAATGATGCTGGTGAATGCATGATAGAATTCTGCAAAACCAAAGATTTGTTAATTTCAAATACCTTGTTTAGATACCATAAGAGATGACTATACACATGAACCTCACCAGATGGAATACACAGAAATCAAATTGACTACATCTGCAGAAA
>NW_006408549.1:24347219-24349576 GCF_000296735.1 Chrysochloris asiatica
GTAGAAAACATCAAAATAAGATGGAAGGAATACAAAGAATCACTGTACCAAAAGGAAATGGTTAATGCTCAGCCATTTCAAGAGGTAGCATATGATCAAGAGCCAATGATATTGAAGGAGGAAGTCCAAGGTGCATTGAAGGAATTGGCAAAGAATAAGGCACAAGGAATTGATGGAATAAAAAATTAATTTAATACAATATGGGATCTAAATTGTGATGCCATATATATTCTTTTTATTATACACTTCTTGTATTGCACTGTAGAATAAGCATAGGACTGCAAGGTCAGTGTGAACCACATGGTCAGGGGTTCAAACTTATCAGTCACTCTGTGGAAACCCTAAACTGGATTGCTATGAATTAGAACTAACTTGATGGCACTTAATGACAAATATGTTCTTTTGAAATGCAGTGGTTCCTGAGGATAAGTACTGGACTTCATACCAAACAGTTGGTAGTTTCAGCCCACTAGCCATACTGTGTAATAAAGATGAAGTTTTTTTCTCAACAAAGATTTAAATCCTCAGAAACCCAATACAGGTCACTGTGAGTTAGAATTGACTTGAACTCACTTAACAACAACAGCAACAACATGTGTTCCTTAAGACTGTTTTAGTAAAGACATAAGTTAAGACTGGAAGTGTGAACCACTTTAAACTTTAATTTGTACTAATAGAATTATATACTAGAGTGATTCATTGGTTTTATTCTGGCATCATATGACTATTTAGCTATATGTTTATTTATTACTTATTTTATTTAATTTAAAAATAGATACCTATGTAGAGACTGAGTCTCAGTTCCTAAACTCCCATGAAAATCTACACTGATTGTATTGCGTCTATCTCAGGTCTTTTAGATGAATGAGAATTTGTTTGATTCTCTCGATCTGTCTTTAATACAGCTCAATGAAAGGCAAATTTAAATCAGTTATATGTCTACATTAATAATTCAAGTGAAGCAAATGCTTGGTCAAATGATTGTTCTGTGTGGCTTTGTATCCATGAATTTTTTATGTCTAGTAAAGTTTTTGTAAACATGGCTTATATCTTGTAACACATTTATTCATATATGTCATATGGTAGTGTTTTGTTGTCATTGTATGCCATAAAGTTGGCTCTGACTCATAGCGACTCATAGGGCTTCTGAGAGTTGCTGGTGAGTTTCAACTGCTGACCTGACAGTTACCAGTCTGGTGCTTATCCTATAGCTCCACACCAGGATTTAAGGTTGTCTTAGAATAGCTTCCCATACTTTGCTTAGTTTTTTCTAGTTTACCTCATTTAACCTAAAATATTTATGTTTGTTTTTAAAAATTCCTAAATTCAAGATGCATTTGGAAATCAGGGAGCTACAGGGAAAGATGATACCAGCAACAAAAATCAAAACATGGTAAATACTCAGTGAGACTATACAAAATATTATCATTTCTAAAGCTCGTCCTTTGCAAAATTGGTAATAATGCCACTGAAAGAGGATTCCTTTTTCATATTCTTTTTATATCCCCAGCTTCATTAGCTTTCATTTCCCTACATTGAATTTCAAAAGCCACTTAGCTGACCATGATCCTGGTTTATCCAAGTCATTTAAAATTTTACTGCTCAGCTTCTTTGCAGTGGTGGGCTCACCAGTCATTTTAATAATCAGGAGATTTCGCTACTTTAATGTACACGGTTACTACCAGGTCACCATGTGAGCAACCATTTCCCTGCTGTCCTGTCCCCTGATCCTGCATCCGAAACACTTCATCTCCAACTGTTCAGCAAATTTTCAAATTCACTCAGATTAACATATACTAGCCTATATTTTGTAGTGACTAGAGCTCAGTAAAGTATTCTAATAAGAATGAATTAAATCTAGGGCTCAGGTTCTGTGAGATGAACACAGAATTTACTCTCACTTCCCCTTGATATTTAGTTGTTGTTGTTTTTTTTTTATTTCATATTTTGCACAACATATAACCTAACTGTAGTGTTAAACACACACTCACACATTAAGTAAAACAAATAACTTTCTATGAACAGGATTATGTTGTAATCATTTGTCTGAGGTTAGAAGTAGAAACTGTGGATATTAACAAAATGTTTCAACTCCTTCCCCAATTCAGATGTGTTCCCCTATTAATGACAACTATGGTGGAATAGTGGCTTATGTGTTGGACTGTTACCTGCAAGGTCAGTAGTTTGAATTCACCAGCCGCTCCTAGGGAGAAAGATGAAATTTTCTGTTCCCATAAAAATTTACTGCTACAGAAACTCTACAGGGTTACTGTGAGTTACAACAGGGTCGCTTTAAGTGGCACACAACCACTGCCACCACCAAAGGCATATCATGTTGCTTCCCAACCAGAATTGCC
>NW_006408549.1:24350411-24352452 GCF_000296735.1 Chrysochloris asiatica
AGAGGGTCAACAAAAAAGAGGAAGTTCCCCAACGAAATGGATTTGTACAGTGACATCACCAATGGGCTTAAGCGCAGCAACGATTTTGAGGTTGGCACAGGCCCAGATAGTTTTTCACTCTGTTGTACATAAGATCATTATGAGTTGATACTAACTTGATGGTACCTAACCTAACAACAATTTTGACTCACTAGGCTATCACTAGATATAAGACCTTTTAAATTTATCAATGGACTTTTTGTATGTGTGCAATTTATAATACAACTTCAAAAAACCAATTGTGGTTTGCAAAAATAATGAACCAATAAACCATCCCTCAACACAGTACTCTCTCCTTCTCATCTGGTTCCAATAATTCATTGCAATGGTCACAGAGAACTCACACATCATACTCATAGAAGTCCTAGAATGGTGCTGCAGGATAATGCGCTGGATTGCAAGGTAGGTTTGAACCACAAGGTCAGCGGTTCATACTCACCATCCAGGCAGGCCTCAGAACCTATACAGCATCACTATAAGTTGGAACCAACTCCATGGCACTTAACAACAACAGGTTACAATTAAGTGGCAGAAATGTTCAGGGCATAGTTCTCCCAGTTAGAACAGGCCCTTCTGAGTTACATCCATAGGCAGGCCTATCTCTGCCTAGGCAACAAGCTGTCTTAGGGCTGCTGATAAATGCTCAAAGGCACTGATTCCACTATAAGCATCAGCTCAACGACTCTTGACTTAGCTCCCTGGTTCAGAAAGCTTAGTTCCCCCAATTATGTGCCTGGAGGCACCCCACTCCCCACTATGCAAGTAAGCCTTCTGCTCAAAGTCACTTACCTTCACTTGCTCCATCAGATGGAAAGCACACTGCTCTGTCTTGTGTTTTGATTCTTGCTTCTGCTGCTACTGCTGCTCTTCCTCCAATGTCATAGCTTTCTATCCCTGGGTTGAAGGCACTTCAATCCACAGGACTATCATATCACATTCCACTTCTGGCTGTTCCTTGATGGTAGTGAGATTCCTCCTCTTGCTTCTGATGGTTCATTTGATGCCCATGCTAGAGTTTCAAGTTTTAACAAATAAAATGAATTCTGTTAGCATTACTAATTGGATCATATCACCCTGTCAGTATCTTCTCCCAAATTTCTCTTATGCACACACAGCAGGACAAAAACATTGTTGGGAGTTACAGACTATAGCTAGAGGGAACATTAGATAACTCACTATACCACATGATTTGTTCAAAATGGGCATATTTTAAAACAACTGACATTATCTAAATGACAACATTTTAAAGTCTATTTAATTAGCATCGATACACCACAAATGTGCTATTTTGAAAGAATAGAGAATTAGATGGTCTCTAAGAAAATAGACTACTTCACTTGTTATAGTGAAATGTCAGTATCTGTGTAAAGTTGTAAATAATGTAGGCAGGTTTTACTATCATGAATATTTACTTATGGTCCCTACATTTAATATGCTAGATGTTCATGGAATTCAGACATTCATATAGTATTTAGTGGTAATGAACTCACATTCCTGTGCTCAATTGGAATGTTCTGTATCAGGTAGAGTCTAGACCTTCCAAGCACTGTTTACCAATCCATAAAAAAAAACCACACTCATGAAGTCAATTTTGACTCCTAGTAACTTTATAGTTTCTGAGTGTTTATGAAGTTGTAAATCTTTATGGGAGCTGAAAGCCTCATCTTTTTCCCATGGACCAGCTGGTGGGTTTGAAGAGCCAACTTTTCTGTTAGCAGTCTTATCCTACTGCACCATGTTTAGTTTAATAAGTGTTGTTTTTCCATTTGTATTATCTTGAATTTTGTATAATTATTTAAATATATATATTTTTTGACTGACTTACCAGGTTAAAAAAAATTATACTTGAAATGTGTTTATAATTGCGATAAATGCAATGCCTATTGTTGTTGTTAAGTGTCATCAGATTGGTTCTGACCTATAGTGAACCTGTATAGGGTTTCTGAGGATCAACTGCTGAGATTGAATTGCTGACCTTGAGATTCAAACTGAATTAGAAGTC
>NW_006408549.1:24353022-24354213 GCF_000296735.1 Chrysochloris asiatica
TCTAGTTGGTTCCAACTCATAGCAACCCTCTATAGGTTCTCAAGGAGCAACTGGTGGGTATGAACTGCCAACCTTGTGGTTCAGAGTCCTGTTATGATCCTACAGCACCAATATATTATAGACAATGAGATTTTTGAGTAAAGAATAGTGAATAGTCTTTAGTTGACTGAATACAGTATTGGGTGCTCTGTGCCTAAATGTCAATTGAAGGGTTTTCTTTCTAAAATGGCATGTGTGGCTCTGCAAGTTAATGGGCTAGACAGCAAAGTTGGTTTGAACCACAGGTTGGCAGTTCAAACTCACCAGCCACTGTTCAGAAACCTTTAACAGGGTTGCTATAAGTCAGAACTGACTGAACGGTACTTAACACCTTCAAATTGTATGCTATTTTTTTTTTTAATTCAAAATAAATGCCAATGTATTTCAACTTTTTATCCATGCACTCACATACCAGGTCATAAGAATGAGTATCTAATTTGTGGCATCATTAAATAGAGTATTGACTCAAATTTGGGGTTTATAGAATGAATAGTTGTTTCTGAAGCAGATTGATTATGCTCTAAATAGCTGTTTACATTTCAAAGAGAGAATTGCTCCAGCTAAAACACAAACTCAACAAAAACAAGTCCATTTAATTATTGTGTCTTATCACTTTGTTTGGAATAAACACACAGTCTTTTTCATCTGTACTAACTTATTTTTATGATAATCATAAACATACTCCAGGTCATGACCTGGAATATTGTGTTTTGATGTTGAAAACATGGCTCAGTATGTTGACTATTTTAGACAGGTGGCTGTATTCTTGTAATAAGATTACAGCAGATGTAAAAATTGTTAAAAATGCAGGCTGGAATTGATGATGAACTTCAAATCTAGTCATGTGTCCTTTTTTCAAGATCTATATGGTGCTATGATTTGCATAAATTAAAAAAAATGTTTTATTGTGAATTATGTGATAGTTTATATGGGAGAACATTAGCTTTACATTCATCCTGTCGTGTATCATTCCATTGCCATGATTACAATCCCCTCTATGTATCATCAAACAACCAAAGGGTATACCCTGCAAGTCTGCCCCACGGTCGCCAACACATAGCCCCTCTCCCTCTCTGGGTCTAGAGCCCCTAGCCACTCCATCTCTCCATGTCATCATCTCTGCTTCCATCTCTGGCATCATTGTTTCTCTGG
>NW_006408549.1:24358518-24366499 GCF_000296735.1 Chrysochloris asiatica
TTTTGCATCTATGTTCATGAGGGATATTTATCTATAATTTTCTTTCTTAGTGATGCCCTTCCTTGGTTTTGGTATGAGTGTTATGCTTGCTACATATAATGTATTAAGATGTTTTCCATCCTCCTCTATATTCTGGAATAATTTGAGTAAAATTGGTGACAGCTCTTTCCTGAATGTTTGGTAAAACTCACCAGTGAAGCTATCTGGACCTGGACTTCTTTTCGTTGGGAGTTTTTTGATGACCTGATCAATTTCTTCTTTTGTTATGGGTCTGTTCAGGTTTTCTACTTCACTCTGTGTGATATGTATAAATTTTGTTAATAAAGTAATTTGAGATTAAAAATCTGAAAAAAAATTTGTACATAGTTTTCAAAAGATACAATGGCTCATTCTCTTTAAATGTATTATTTCAGCTAAATGAATATTATCTAGATAGAGGTACAGACTTACAATTGACAAAATGAAACCTAAAAACAACAATAGTATAGTTAGGAAGTCATTGAAGGTTCAGTGATAGAAATTTGTCTTCAAAGTAGAATACCCAATATTCTACTGGCCAAGACACTTTGTGCGAAGCATCCAACTGTCTGCCAGTGGACGTTTTCAGGTTGCTATGATGCTGAACAGTTTTAGTAAACTTTCAAGATTTAGACAGGCTAGGAAATAAAAATTGGAGGCTACTTTGAAAATTATCCAATGAATACTCTACAGTTGATGACTGTCCTATCCAAAACCAATCATAAGAATAGTGCAAGACCAGACAACATATAGTTCTACTTGAATAGGGTTGGAGGTCAATATGACAGCAGCAGCTAATTACAATGGAGATATGACGTGGCACCATGGGATACTACACTGGACCACAGGTTGGTATGAACCAAAAAGATCAGCAGTTTAAATTCACCAGCCACTCCTAGGAAACCCTATGCAGAGTCAGTATGAGTCAGAACCAACTCAAAGGCACTTAACAAGAGCAATAACAATACTCTTACTGCTAATGTTTTCTATCAAGTTAGTTTTAACTCATAGCAACCCTATAAAGTCTGTAAATCTTTACTGGAGCAGAAAGCCTCATTTTATCCCAAATGGTGTCTGTTAGATTTTGTTAGACAGCCAAAGCATAAACCAGTACCCTACCAGGCCTTTTTAAAATAAAAAACATAGTTTGTTTGCTACCAAATGTGTTGTTCTCTAGCTGCTCTTTAATTTAGGAGTTTGTTAGACATGCAGAATCTCAGGGTCCTTCTTAGATTTTCTGATCAGAATGGACATTTCAAGATCTTGCATGTATTCCTAATTCATATTTAACTATAATAGATTTGATTCTTGATGTATTTAGAAATCAAAATTAAATTCTTTGGATTCCTATTCAAGATTTTACTCCATTTAATTGTTTATGTATAATTACAAAAAGGATAACAAAAGTGATAAAACCTTTCTTTGTTTCATCACTAACTTGGTAAGTAAATATCAAGTCATAGTATGTTGCAGGCTCTTTGGTAGATGTTGATCATAAGAAATGGTAAGAACATTGGTCTTGACTTACAGGATGTTCTAAACAGTGTAAGAAAAAAATAGGGAAATTATTGTAGCTCAATGTAACAAATTCTTACCTTAACAAGTTTATCGTTGTTGTTAGGTACTGTTGAGTCAGTACCGACTCATAGTGACCATATATACAACATAATGAAAGTCTGCCAGGACTTGCACCAACCTCACAATCTTTGCTATGCTTGGGCCTATTGCTGCTGTCACTGTGTCAGTCCATCTCATGGATCTTCCTATTCTTCACCAACTGTTCACTTTACCAAGTATGATGTCCTTCTCCAGGGACTGGTACCTACTGATATTATGTCCAAAGTATGAGAGACAAAGTCTGGAATCTTGGCTTCTAAGGAGCATTCTGGCTGTACTTCTTTCAACACAAATGTGTTTGTTCTTCTGGAAGTCCATGGTACTTTCAATATTCTCCTCCAACACCATAACTCAGATGCATCGATTCTTCTCTGGCCTTTCTTATTTACTGTCCAGTTTTCACATGCATATGAGTTTATTGAACATGTCATAGCTTGCAAGAGGCACAACTCAATCCTTAAAAAAACACCTCTGCTCTTGAACACTTTAAGAAGTCCTGTGCAGTAGATTTGCCTAATGCAATATGTAGTTTGATTTCTTGACTGTTGCTTCCATGAGTATTAATGGTTACTCCAAGAAAAATTAAGTTTTTGACAACTTCAATCTTGTCACCATTTATCTTCATGTTATTTATTAGTCCAGTGATGAGGATTTTTGTTTTTCTGTTTATATTAAGGCACAACTCATAATGAAGCCTGTGGTCTTTGATCTTCATCTGATTATTGGTGGATATTTGTCTCTGTTTCTTTGAGTTGTGCTTTATCAGCAAATGAAGGTCTTGAAGGCTTTGATCCATTCATCACAGTCAACTTTACTTTATGGACTCCTGGTATGGTGCTGTAGGATCAGCCCTGGACTGTGAAACACAAGGTCAGCAGTTCAAACCCACCAGCTGCTCTTTAAAAAAAACTCTACAGAGTTGCTACGAATTGGAACTGACTTGATGGCAATTAACAACAAGTTTGAGGAGGCAGCTCTTCCCAGTCACATTTTGAGTGCCTTCCAATCTAAGGGAGTTATCTTCTTACACTATATCTGGCAATATTTTACTGCTATTCATAATGTTTTCCTTGTATTCATAAGGTTTTCAGTGGCTAAACATTCAGATGTAGTCTACTTATCATTTTTCCTAGTCTGTCTTACTCTGGAAGTGCTACTAAGACCTGGTCAACCCTGCTGGTATTTAAAATACTCATGGAATATCTTCCAGCATTACAGCAACATTCAAGCCACCATATTTCAACAGACTGACAGATAAGTGGTTTGTTTTTCAAGTACTGTGGAGTCAGGTCTGACTATAGCAACCCTGTACAGGGTTTCTTAGGCTTCAAATCTTTACAACAGAAAGCCTCATCTTTCTCCTGCAGAATGGCTGGTAGTTTCAAACTGTTGACCTTGAGGTTAGCAGCCTGATTTGTAACCATTACACTACCAGAGATCCTTTAGACAAATGAATATAGATACAGAATATGCCTTTAGACAAATGAATATAGATACAGAATATGAGTATATCAATCTATCTTAAACAAATCTCATATTATCTACTCTACAAATTCCTTATAGACAGAAGGATTAAGATGGAAGGGGTAAAGTAATTCTTTAAAGGTTATGAAATGAATATATGTAAATAATATAATCAAAAGTTTCTTTATTAGATACAATCAGAGAATATTAAGCAAATTTACATTGTAACCCATTTTTTTCTTGCAGTTATGTTTTGATATGTTATTGACAAAAATCTTTTATTAATGACTATGGGTATGATTTTTTGACCATTTAAAATAAATGATTAATTTAGTTTAGTGGTTACCAGTCAGGCTGCTAACTTCAAAATCAAAAGTTTAAAACCAACAGCTGTTATGAATGAAAAAGATGAGGCTTTCTGTTCCCATAAATATTTACAGCCTTGGCAGCCCTATACAGGGTAGCTGTGAGTTGGAACTTATTCCACAGCATGTCACCACCACCACCATACATTTCAAGGCTTAAAAAACAAACAAACAAACATATCACCTTAGTCTTTTTTAATATGTTTACCTCAGTTGAAAATTTGTGGTATAAAAGTAATGTTTTTAGATTATGTAATCCATAAATTCAGACTTTGGTTGTTGTTAGGTGCCATCGAGTCGGTACCGACCCACAGCAACCTATGCACAGCAGAACGAAACACTGCCCGATCCTGGGCCAACCTCACTGCTGTTGTCACGCTTGAGTCCATCTATGCTGCCACTTGGCCAATCCATCTCATTGGGGGTCGTTCTCTTTTTCTCTGACCCTCCACCTTACCAAACATGATATCCTTCTGCAGTGACTGGTCCCTCCTGACAATATGTCCAAAGTATTAGAGACAAAGTTTGGCCATCTTGGCCTCCAAGGAGCACTCTGCCTGCGCTTCTTCCAAAATGGATCTATTGGTTCTTTTGGCAGCCCATGGCACTTTCAATATTCTTACCCAACACCATAACTCAAAAACCATTTTTTAAAATATTTTAAATAGTTTAGTCTTGTCTTCTAATTATTATCAATTTTTAATATAGTATAATTTCATTTCCTAAATATAAACTGATTTGAGAGATTTTTACAGCAATGGAGTAAACTTGAAAGATAAGGCCCACAATAGTAGCAGATGGCCCGTTTGAGATTTCTGAGGTCAGTAGCAAACTTAATTTAATATCAGCCTAAATATAATGGACAGTATTCAACTCTGAATACAGAAAGAACAAACACTTTTTCTAGTTTATTTGGTAAACTCTGTGACAGTTAGGCATCTGGGTACGATGAGAAAAGAGAATTTTTAAGCTGTCATTGAAACTTGTCCAGTTGAATTAGATGATCCATTCTCTGTAATTATGACAAGACCTGGGTATCTGTCTCAAGCCAAATTAATACAAATTAATTCAAAAACCTTGAAGGAACTTGCTGTGCTGATCTGTATAGTATGACCCTGAAGAGGACATTTTATTATATGAGTAAGATTTCATTGTCAAGAAGAAATGTCATTTTGGCAAATATCGAACAGGGCAAATAAGCTTTTCAGAGGGTAAAGTGCTTATCAATTAGATGTAAATTAGCATGCTGAGGGCACCATTTGATAAATGACTCTTTCCAGAACACAAAATGGTACCCTCTTGTACAGAGGAGTCGCTCATTCAAGGGTAAGGACACTGCTTTTAAAGATCAATCTATTCATTTTACTTTATTTTATGCTTCCTCTTTAGTTTAAAGGGTGACATGGTGAGCATAAAATACTCCATCATTTTACTTCTATGAGTAAAAGTCTATAAAAAAAAAAAAAAAAAAGGTAACATCCTGTGATTCCTCCACAGAGGTGAAAACCTATCAGAGATTGTCAAGGCAGAGATAGTTTATTAATTGACAGCTAAAAAAATTTGTGGTACTATGTATTGTTGTTACTAATTTTAATTATCTCTGACTTCAGGACTTTGCCAGGAAGTAAGTCATCAATGGGGTAATGTCACACACTTGTTTAACTGGTCAATTCAGATAGAAGAATTACCTGCTGTTTTTTATATATTAATATTTCAGTGAAAATGTATCAACTTAATAAATAATACTTGAGTGTATTCACAGTTGTCTGTATTTAGAAATGAAACTAACTTAAAATAATATATTGTCCCTGTTCTTAAGAACCATTAACACAGATATATTCATCTACTGAATTTAGATTCTGCTTTTCTCTTTACTTTTCTATTTCATTTCATTTTATCTGTTTCCATCTTGTATACTCTGTTAAAGTTTCTATGATTTTATAGCAACAATTTTTTTTTTTTTTTTTTTTACTTATCCTCATCATACAAAGTCATAGAAATCTTTACTAAACAAAAAAAAAAACATCAAAATGTATAACTTTTGTTTCTCAACATGGCCTCCATGTATGTCTATTTATTTCTGACGGGAATGTTTTCATCTCTCTAGCCATTCCACAAATAATTCTGAGCTTTTAAATTTTATTCCACATATAAATGAGAGTTTGTGTTCCTTTTAAATAGTCTTTGAGTTTGGGGAACAAAAGAATTATGAAGTAGAACAGACAGGACTGTAGTTTCCCAATGAAACTCACAGGACAGCCTTTGTTATCCTTCAAGAATGAGCATTATTAAGATGGAAAATAATTCCTTTTCAAAAGTGTTCTTGCTTTATTTTTACCAATGCAGTTTTTCAATTTTCTTAACATTTCTTTGGAATAAGCTCCCATGATCATCCTTTGCCCTTTGAGAAAATCTTTCAAGATTCCCTCATAAGAATCCTGAAGAACAGTTGCCATAACCTTCTGAGCTGACCTCTTTGGCTTGAATTTAAATGGCCCAGCACATTTGCTCAGAAGCCACTGTTTTGATAGAAACTTTTATGACTTTATGCTAAGGAGACCAAAACAAATACATTATTGAGAGAACTTCTCTGATGCCATCCACTGACCACAGAGACATCTTTAAACACATTTTGTTTGGAATAAACACATGGATATACAAATTGCAACCTAGTAGCAATATTTTTTTATTTACCCTTGTGTGTATTAATTCCTTATTTTTAAAGTTATAGATATATAACCTAGTTATACATATGTGTGTGCATATATGGGGTCCTGGTATATAGCACTATACAGCAAAATCAGTTTGAACCTCAAGGTTAGCATCTTAAGCTCACCAACCACTCCTCAGAAACTCTGTACAGGGTCACTATGGATCAGAGCCCATATATATGTCATTGTTGGTAAGTGCCATGAACTCGGTTCCAATTTTAGCGACACTGTGTAGGGCTTCCAAGGAACAATTGGTGGGCTGGAACAACTGACCTTATGTTTAGCAGTCTAGTTTTTATCCTACAGTGTCACAACAGTACTCCACACATACATATGTAACAATGGTCTCAAGTGTGTAACAATTGTGAGGATTACACAGGACTAGACAGTGTTTTGTTCTGTTGTGCATAAGATTGCTATGGGTCAGAATCAACTCAACAACACTAAAAAACAACACACACATGTGTATATATAACACTCTCTCTCTCTATATATATATATGTGTGTGTATGTCAGAATCAACTCAACAACACTGAAAAACAACACACACACATGTATATATAGCACTATATATGTATACACACACACACACACACATATATATATATATATATATATATATATATATATATATAGAGAGAGAGAGAGAGAGAGAGAGAGAGTCCTGGTGTGGTGCTGTAGGTTAATGCATCAGACTGTGAAGCCATATGAACTGCAAGACTGACTGTTCAAGCTCACCAACTGCTCCTGGGAAACACTATACAGGGTCACTATGAGTTGGAACTGACTGAATGGCACTTAACAACAACAACAACAATGTTTATATGTGTGTGTGTGTGAAAGAAGGCTAATATTTCTGCTCATACTTAAATAGTGCATATCTGCTTCCAAATGGTTAAGATTACTTGTGAACATTATTTGAATAGACATTGGGGGTGGAATAGCAGTGCGGACTACTAGCAGCTCCATGAATAACAGAAAAGAATCATTGCCTAGCCTTGCGCCATCCTCACTATTTTTATGCTGGAACCCACTGTTGATGCCTCTGTGCCAGTTCATCTTGTTGGCATCTTCCTCTTTTTCATTGACCCTCTACTTTATTAAACATGATGTCCTTCTGCGGGCACTGGTCCCTACTGATAACATGTCTGAAGTATAACAGAAGAAATATCACCATCCAGGTTTCTAAGGAGCATTCTGGCTATACTGTTTCCAACACAGATTTTTTTGTTCTTTTGACAGTCCATAGTACTTTCAATATTCTTCTCCAACACTACCACTCAAATGTATCAATTCTTCTATGGTCTTCCTTATTCATTATTCAACTTTCACATGCATATGAGGCTCCTGAAAACACCATGACTTGAGTCAGGTGCACTTTAGTTCTCAAACTGATACCTTTGCTGCTGAACACTTTAAAGAAGTCTTCTGCAGCAAATTTGCTTAACACAATAATTTGATTTATTGACTGCTGCATCCATGAATGTTAGAGGATTAAAACAAAATGAAATCTTTGGAGGCCTCAATCTTTTCTCCACTTATTATGATGAAATTTATTGGTCCAGTTGTGAGGCATTTTGTTTTCTTGACATGAATATGCAACCCATCTGAAGTCTGAGGTCTTTGATTTTCATCACTAACTATTTTAAGTCCTCTTCACTTTCAGCAAGCAAGACTGTATCATCTGCATATCTCAGGTTGTTGATGAGTCTGCCTTCAAACCTGATGTGACATTCTTGTTTACATAGTCCAGCTTCTTGGATTATTTGATCAGCATTACGATTTCACAAGTATGGGGAAATAATA
>NW_006408549.1:24366754-24368349 GCF_000296735.1 Chrysochloris asiatica
AGCTTGAACCACCGAACCTGCAGTTCAAATGAATTTGAAGTCTGACACATTAGCCCACAGCGCCACACTTGGACTCCAAATATATACATATATGTATGCTGTTGCTATTGTTAGGTGCATAGAGTTGGTACCAACTCATAGAGACTTTATGTACAACAGAAGGAAACATTACCTGGCCCTGGGATAACCTCACAATTGTTGCCGCACTTGAGCTTATTGATGCTGTCACTTTACAATCCATCTTGCTAGGGGTCTTCCTCTTTTTCTCTGACACTTCTCCAGCAACTGGTCCCTCCTGACAATATGTCCAAAGTACGAGAGACCAAGTTTGGCCATCCTGGCCTCCAAGGAGCACTCTGGCTGCACTTCTTCCAACACAGATCAGTTTGTTCTTTTGGCAGCCCATCGCACTATAAATATTCTTCTCCAACACTGTAACTCAAAAGCACCAAATTTTCTATGGTCTTCTTTATTCACTGTCCAGCTTTCACATGCATCTGAGGTTAATGAAAATACCATAGCTTGGCTTAAGTGCACCTTAGTCTTCAAGCTGGCATCTTTGCTATTCAACACTTTATGCAGAAGTTTTTTCCCAGTGCAATATATCATCTGATTTCTTGACTGCTGCTTCCATGAGTGTTGATAATTGATCCAAAGAGAATGAAGTCCTTGACAATTTCAATCTTTTCTCCATTGATAAGAATATTGTTTATTGGTCCAATAGTGATTTTTGTTTGTTTGTTTGTTTTACATTGAGATGCAATCCATACCAAAGGCTGTTCTATTTGATCTTTATCAGTAAATACTTTAATCTTCTTCACTTTCAGCAAGCAAGGTTGTATCATCTGAATATTGTAGGTTGTTAATGAGTCTTCTTCCAATCCTGATGCCACGTTTTTCTTCATATAACTCAGCTTCTTTCATTATTTCCTCAGCATACAGGTTAAATAATTATGGTGAAAAAATGCAACCTTGTCACACACCTTTCTTAATTTTAAACCTTTCAGTGTTCCCATGTTCTGTTCGAACAACTGCCTCTTGGTCCACGTACAGATTCCTCATGGGCACAATTAAATGTTCAGGAATATTCATACTTTGCAATGTTGTCCACACAATTAAAAGCCTTTGCATAGTCAGTAAAGCACAGGTAAACATCTTTCTGGTATTCTCTGCTTACAGCCAAGAGCCTTCACCCATCAGCAATGATACCCTTTGCTCCACATCCTCTTCTGAATCTGGCTTGAACCACTGGAAGTTCTCTGTTAATGCATGTTTGCAGCCATTTCTGTCTTACCTTAAGAAAAATTTTATTCAAATGGGATATCAAAAATATTGTCTGATGATTTCAGCATTCCATTGGGTCACCTCTCTTTGCAATGGGCACAAAAAATGAATATCTTCCAATCAGTTTGCCAGATAGTTGTCTTCCAAATTTCTTAGCATAGGTGAGTGCCTCCAGTGCCGCCTCACTTTGTTGAACATTTTTAATTTTTATTCCATCAATTCCTGGAGGCTTGTTCTTTGCCAATTCCATCAATGCACTTGGATTTCTTCCTTCAGTATTATTGGCTCTTGGTCATATGCTACTCTTGAAA
>NW_006408549.1:24368823-24369870 GCF_000296735.1 Chrysochloris asiatica
GCCCTTGTAAACTTGTTTTCATTTTCTTTAGCTTCTCCTGAATTTGCATATAAGCAATTGATGGTCTGTTCAACATTCTACCCCTTTTCTATTGTGTCTTTCTACAAATGTAGTCAATTTGATTTCTGCGTATTCCCTTGGTGAGGTCCATGTGTATAATATTCTCTTATGCTGTCTAAAGAAGGTATTTGAGATGAACAAATAATTGATTTTGCAGAATTCTATCATTCGATCTCCAGCATAATTTCTATCACCAAGGCCATAGTTTCCAACTACTGATCCTTCCTCTTTGCTACCAAACTTTGCATTCCAGTCACCAATTGGAATGGTCAATACATCTTTCTTGCATGTTTGATCAATTTCAGATTGAAGAAATTGACAGAATTCTATTTCATCCTCACTGGCTTTAGTGGTTGGTGCATAAATTTGAATAACAGTGGTATTAACTGGTCTCTCCTGTAGGTGCATGGATATTATCCTATCACAGACAACACTATACCTCAAGACTAATCTTGATATGTTCTTTTTGACAATTAATGCAACACCATTCCTCTTCAATTTGTCATTCCCAGCATAGTAAACCATGTGTTTGTCAGATTCAAACTGGCCAATACCAGTCCATTTCAGCTCTCTAATGCCTAATATAATCGATATTTATGCTTTCCACTTCATTTTTTATAATTTCCAATTTACCTAGATTCATACTTCGTACATTCCATGTTCTGATTATTAATAGATGTTTACAGCTGTTTCTCTTCATTTTGAGTTATGCCCCATCAGCATATGAAGGTCCCACAGGCTTTACTCCTATGTGTATAATCCATTTGTGTCATCATGGTCAACTCTACTTTGAGGAAGCAGCTCTTCCCCAGTTGCATTTTGAGTGCCTTCCAACCTGAGGGGCTCATTTTCCAGCACAACTATATCTGACAGTGTTTCTCTGCTTTTCATTAGGTTTTCAGTGACTAAATATTTGGAAGTAGTTCATCATTACTTCTTCCTAATCTGTCTTTGTCTGGAAGTTCATCTGAAACCTGTCTACCTTAG
>NW_006408549.1:24371285-24375402 GCF_000296735.1 Chrysochloris asiatica
ATCAGCAATGATATCTTTCGTTCCACGGCCTCTTCTAAATCCAGCTTGAACCTCTGGAAGTTCTCTGTCAATGTATGATTGTAGCCGTTTCTGTATTACCTTTAGCAAAACTTTACTGGCTTGAGATATCAAAGATATTATCCAATGATTTCCGCATTCTGCTGGGTCACCTCTCTTTGGAATGGGCATAAATATTGATGTCTTCCAATCAGTCAGCCAGATAGTTGTCTTCCAAATTTCTTGGCAAGATTTCAGTTATGTCATGGATTAATTTTGACACATTGAATATGTTAAATGTCAATTTGAGCCTCTGTTTTCTCGTATCAAAACAGGAAATGGTAACATTGTATACTTCACAATAACATTATAGGTATTAAATGACGTTAGATTACATTGGCTTAGCAAAGCACTTGTTAAGATAAATATCTCATGTAACCTTCATAACTGTCCCATGCAGTAGATGCTGTTCCATTGTTTAGAGGCAGACATTAACTTTAAGATGGCTACACAGTCAGTGAGTGGAGGAACAGATAATCAAGGGCAGGACATAATTATCATCAGATTTATGTATTTGGAGCTTAGCATGAGTCTCTGTCTTTCTATAAAATGATCAATCATCTACGTCATGATAAAGTAGTTTTATATAAACACTTTTGTTCTTGTTGTTTAATGATATCGAGTCAGTTTTGACTCATAGCCACCCTGTCTGTATAGGCTGTTAAGTTTGAATTGCCAACCTTTTGGTTCAAGTTAACCTTACAGTTGAGTGCTTATTCTACAGTGCCACATCAGGATTCATATATGGTGGTGGTGGTGTGCAAGGAGTTGGTTCTAACTCATAGTGATCCTGCATACGGTTGCCGAAGCTATAAATATTTATAAGAGCAGGAAGACATCATTCTCCAGCAGGATGGCTGGTGGTTTTGAACTGATAACCTTGAGGTTAGCAGCCCGACTCGTAACCACTATGCTCCCAGAACTGCTTCATAGACACTGTTGTTGTTAAGTTCTGTAGAATCAGTTCTCACCTATAGTGACCATGTAAAGGATTTCTCCAGAGCAACTGGTGAGCTTGAACCACCAACCTTGAGGTTCAAGCTCACTTTGCAGTTGACTACATTAGCCCATAATGCCACACCAGGATTCCAAATGGAACAGAGAAACCTATTTTAATATAGGTAGCAGAGAATAATGAGAAAACAAGTAAATAGTATCTAATTATTACTCTCTCCAAATAAATTGTTTTATCATTTAAAACTACTGAATTTAAAACTACTGATGGGTGAAAGATAAATATTTTAATTTCAAGTGTTAGATATACTTTGTAAAATGGACTAAAGAGGTTTAACTAATGCAGGTTTTGCTACACTGAATGCTTTAAGCTAATACAAAATAATCTCTCAAAATAAAATTATTAACCAATATGGTTTATGCATTTGCATAATTCTTCCATCTTGTTGACAATACCCTTGAATCCTTTCTTCAACTGTATCATGCATATAGACACATGTATGTAGTTTGAACTGATATGCAAATTTACAAGTGTAAACTCTTTTCTTTTGTAATAGGAAGATAATTAAATAATACTTAATCATGAAAAATATTCTTATAATAAAAATTGCAAGCAAATCCAAATAGGAACTTAAATTCCTTGAATAATATAATTTGAAATGTTTTAAAATTCAAAATCACACTGATATTTTATTTCTTCTTGGTTCAAAGTATTTCAGCATCTATTTTCTGAATAAATATTTATATCAAATGACCCAAGATCAACATACATACGAGAGTAAGTAAAAAGGTATTTCTAAAAAATTATAGAAAACTTTATTTAAAAAACATATCAAAATCAGAAGTTTTTTGTTTTTCTTGACATATCCTGCATCTAAGGAGCTCTGGTAGCATAGTGGTTACGAGTCGAGCTGCAAACCTTAAGGTCAGTGGTTCGAAACTACCAGCTGCTCCGTGGGAGAAAGATGAGGCTTTCTACTCCTGTAAAGATTTACACCCTCGGAAACCCTGTACAGGGTCGCTATGGGTCGGAACCGACTCAATGGTACTTAACAACAAAATCCTGCATCTAGATCTACACAGTTCTAAAAACAGTAGTTCTCTCTTTCTTTCCTGAAGAATTCTGTGCTCTTCATTTTTTTCCATGTCAAAAAACAGTTTTGGCACCCTGTTTTGTTGCTGTTCCTGTTAGTTACCCTGAAGTTGGTTATGACTCATAGTGACCCTATGTACAACAGAACAAAATACTGTCTTGTCCTGAATCATACTTACAATAATGTTACATTTGAGCCTATTGCTGCTGCCATTGTATCAATCCATCTAGTCATGGGTATTCCTCTTTATAGTTGACCCTTTACTTTACCAAGCAGGATATCCTCCACCAATGACTGGTTCCTCCTGATAATTTGTCCAAAGTATGAGAAATGAAATATCACCCTCCTTGTTTCTAAGGAATGTTCTGACTGTACTTCCTGAGACACAGATTTATTTGTTTTTCTGGTATTCCATGGTACTTTTAATATTTTTCTCCAATACCATAATTTAAATGTATCACTTTTTCTACGATCTTTCTTATTCATTGTCCAAGTTTCAAACACTTATGAGGCACATGGAAATACCATGGCTTGGGTCAAGTGCACCTTAGTACTCAAACTGATATCTTTTCTGGTGAATACTTTAAGGAAGTCTTGTATAGCAGATTTGCCTAATGCATACATCCTTTGATTTTTTGACTACTGCTTTCATGGCTTTTGATTGTGGATTCAAAATTAAGTCTTTGACAACTTCAATCCTTTCTTCATTTATCATGATATTATGTATTGGGCCAATGGTAAGGATTTTTGTTTTCTTTACATTGAGATATAATCCATACTGAGAGTTGTAGTCTTTGATCTTCATCATTAAGCATTTTAGGTCCTCTTCACTCTCAGCAAGCAAGGTTATATCATAAATTGTTAATTCCTCCTTCAAGTAGGATGCTACACTCTTCTTATAATCCACCTTCTCAGAATATTTGCTCAGCGTACATATTGAATAAGTATGGTGAAGGATACCACCCTATATTAAACCTTTGGTGATTTTAAACCATTTAACATCTCCTTGTTCTGTTCTAACCATTGCCTCTTGGTCTACATACAGATTCCTCGTGAGCACAATTAAGTATTCTTTAATATCTATTCTTTGCAATGTAATTCATAGTTCTGCATGATCCACACAATCAAAAGTCTTTCTATAGTCAATAAAATACAAATAAACATCTCTCTGGTATTCTCTAATTTCAGCCAAGATCTCACATCACCAATGACATCCCTTGTTCCACACCTCTTCTAAATCTGGCTTAAACTTCTGGAAGTTCTCTGCTGATGCACTGCAGGAAACATATTTGAAACATACTCAGTAAAATTTTACTTACATGTAATATTAATGATATTTTTTTATTATTTCCACATTCCATTGGGTCACTTCTCTTTGGAATGAGCACAAATAAAGATTCCAGTTTGTTGAAAGATTTCAAGTTGTATTTGATTAATTCCTGGAGCTTTTTTTGTCCAGTGCCTTCAGAACATCACCATTTTGTTTCTGTGCAATGGTTTTGTTTCTGCTTCATTCAAAAATTTGCCCATATAATCCTTTAATAGTGTATCCCAAGGCTTCAATTTTGCTTTCAGTTCATTCAGCTTGAGAAATGCTGAATATATTTTGTTTTTCGTTTTCTAACTCCAGGTCTTTGAACATTTCATTATAATAGTTTATTATGTCTTCTTGAGCTGCTCTTTGAATTTTCTATACAACTATTTTACTTTCTCATTTCTTCCATTTTTTCTCTCAGTTTCTGTGTGCTTAAGAGCAAGTTTCACAAAAAACACGAGAGCAAGTTTCAGAGCCTCTTCTGACATCCATTTAGGTCGTTTCTTTATTTCTTGCCTTTTTAATGAACTTTGTTTTCTCACTGTATGATTTTTTTCTATTATGTTATCCTTCAATTCTGCTGGCTTTCGTTCATTAATGTTTAATGCATCAAATATTTTCCTAAGATTGTCTTTAAATTTATATGGAGTATAGTCAAGATCATATTTTAGCTCTTGTGGACTTGTAATTTACTTCA
>NW_006408549.1:24376069-24405137 GCF_000296735.1 Chrysochloris asiatica
TGGACCAATAAACAACATTCTTATCAGTGGAGAAAAGATTGAAGTTGTCAAGGACTTCATTATTCTTGGATCAACTATCAACACTCATGGAAGCAGCAGTCAAGAAATCAAATGATGTATTGCAGTAGGCAAATATGCTACACAAGAATTTTTAAAAGTGTTGAAGAGCAAAGATGTTCAGCTTGAGGACTAAGACGCGCCTGACCCAAGCCATGATATTTTCAATAACCTCATATGCATGCAAAAGCTGGACAGTGAATAAGGAAGACCATAGAAGAATTTTTGCTTTTTCAGTTATGGTGTTGGAGGAGAATATTGAAAGTGCCATGGGCTGACAAAAGAACCAACAGAACTGTGTTGGACGAAGTGCAGCCAGAGTGCTCCTTGGAGGCCAAGATGGCCAAACTTCGTCTCTCATATTTTGGACATATTGCCAGGAGGCATCAGTCACTGGAGAATGATACCATGTTTGGTAAGTTTATTGAAAAAGAGGAAGACCTCCAGCAAGATGGATTGGCAAAGTGTGCTCAAGCGTGGCAATAATTGTGAAGTTGGCCCAGGACCGGGCAGTGTTTTGTTCTGTTTTGCATAGCATCACTATGAGTCAGTACCGACTCAATGACACCTAACAACAACAACAATAAGATACCTTTATATTCTTTAGGATTGGTAGAACAAAAATAAATTTGAAAGGGAAGATTAGAGCTGTACTGTGGATGGGTAAATTTTCCAAATAACTTTCTCATAAGACAGCCTTGCTTACCTGGAAGAATGAGAAGTCATATTGTTAAAGTGTTTAAGAGTAAAGATGTCAGTTTGAGGACTGAGGAGATGGCCCTGACCCAAGCCATGGTATTTTCCATAACCTCATATTCATGTGAAAGTTGGACAATGAATAAAGAAGATAATAGGAGAACTGATGCATTTGAGGAGGAGAATACAAAAGTACTATGGAGTGCAAAAAGAACAAACAAATCTGTGTTGGAAGAAGTACAACTAGAATGTTCCTTGAAACCAGGATGACCAGACTTGCTCTCTCATGCATCAGATATATTCATTATCAGGAGGGACTGGTCCCTGGAGAAGGACATTATACTTGGTAAACAGGAGTGTCAATGAAAAAGTGGAAAACCCCTGATGACATGGATTGGCACAGTGACAGTAGCAATGGGCTCAAACGTAGCAACAATTGTGAGGTTGGCGCAGGACTGGGCAGTGTTTTGCTATGATGTGCATAGTGTCGCTTTGAGTCAGTATTGACTCGATGGCACCTAACAACAACAACATTCCTTCTGATGTAAGTGCCAATGCTTACAAATATTGACTTGCAAACTTTATCCACTAATGAATACATTTTAGAATAATGATGATAGCTTACAATTTTATGGACTTCATTGTAGGTTTAATCTCCAGAGAAGCAAATGTAGTTAGAGATTACTGTGCAAGAGGTTCATTGGGGAGTATTTCTGTGAACGGAAAGGAAGAAAACAGGAGTAGACAGAGATAAAAGTTGAACTATAGCATACTCTAGATGCTATAGAATCAACCATTTGGTAAACAACCAAGCTCTTACCTGTTGTACTACCATAGTCGGTGAATACCAACTCCACTGAGAACTAGTAGCAGCCCTAATAGCATAGTGGCTTACATGCTAGACTGCTAACCAGAGGGTCAGAAGTTCAAATCCACCAGCAACTGCGCAGGAGAAGGATGAGGATTTCTGCTCCCATAAAGATTTATGGCCTCAGAAACCCTATGCAGGCTCACTGTGAGTCAAACCAAACTCGACAGCATGCAAAGGCCACAACCAAACGCTGAAGACTATCCTTTGACAAGAAGAGGGGCTAGGCTGTTATTTATCTATTGCTATTAGGTACGTCTGGTAGCACAGTGGTTACAAATCAGGCTGCGACCCTCAAGGTCAGCAGTTCAAAACTACCAGTTGTTCCGCAGAAGATGAGGCTCTCTACTCCCGTAAAGATCTACAGCCTCAGAAAGCCTGTACAGGGTCACTATGAGTCGGAACTGACTCCACGGCACATCACCACCATTAGGTACCTCAAGTTAATTCTGACTCATAGTAACCACATGTGACAGAGAACTGTCCCATAGAATCTTTACAGGAGCAGATTGGCAGATATTTTCATCCTGATAGTCCTTGGATGGATTCAGAGAATCAACCATTTGGCAAACGACCAAGCTCTTACCTGTTGTGCTATCCTTTATTTATCTACAAAACCCGGTAATTTGGTGCAGACTTTCCTTGGAATTGGAAAGTACCATACATTAAGTGATTTTTTTGAGTTGGTTCAGTTCAATAGCTGAGAAGTGTTTGCAAAAATAAGTACTAAAGGAATATTCGAGTATTGCCTCACAGCAACAGCTACAATGATTTCCCATATGAAACACTCATTTGTTCTTGATAATCCTTCAAGGTAGCTAGGGAAGGTATTTTTAATTATGGAGCAAGTTAATAATTGCAACCAAGTTTAAACTGTATATGGGAAAAAATTCTATTATCTTTTATTTCCATTCTTCCTTATACTTTATTAAAGCCTGTCTTAAATATCTTCTTTATTTTATTAAATGCAGATACTATTTATATAATATTAGCAAGAAATGTTGTTTTAAAAATGTCTAAATTGGTATTTTGACTGTCATTTTATATAAAAGTGTTTTAAGTAATCTGATCGATATGGACAAACCACATAGAAACCAAAACAGAAAAAAAACCTGATGTATTTTTTATAATTGATGAGGGAGCTAAAAAAATTGTCCTGATTCAGCATGAACTTCATCTACTATCTGCACTTAAATGTTTATTTGTAACTAATGTGAGGTAACTAAGCAGTAAGGTAGCTCAGAGACTTTTTCCTGGTCTATTATCTATATTTTTTCCTCCATTTATTTGTGCATTTCTTGTACTAAAACTTTAGACAGGCTCCCGCTGAGAAATGAAGGTAGACACAGCAGTGGATCATGTTTTTGACAAGCCCAAAACTCAGTGACCCATTCACAATATACTTACCTGCTGCCTTTTTCTCAACAGATTGACAAGGTCATCATGCATTACAGAGAAACATTCAGACTCTAACACCCTAATGCTCACTTTCCTTGAAGAAAGTGTGCACAAAGGTATAATTTTAACGCATCACCATCATTTCTGACTACATAGTAGGCAGTTTTGTTCATTGCAAGTGAACTTCTTGCATGCAAATACATCAATCAGAAAGCAAAGTGTTGCAAGCAATAGCCAGCTACAAGTTTGAAAGATGCATTGGTTGACCTCTAAGTATCATTGTGGCTTATAGCTAAACTAGAAGTTTCCAAGTATTTTCAGCAGTGAATCCTTTAATTTAGCAAGGACTGGAAATGATGTTTGGCATAGTGTGTGTGTGTTTATGTGCATGTCTGCCTGTGTGTGTTAGTTAATGTGTGTCTTTCTGCATCCAAGTTAAAACTAAGATTATAATCTCTGAGCAAAAACAAAACTTGAAAGTATTTAACTATAGTCATAGTTTAGACAGTATTAGGGTAAATATGTCTTCATTCTTAACCTCAAAATGACACATTCTGAACATAAATTTTGCCTTAACATTTGTTCAATCATTAAAATGCATATAATATTGATAGAAAGCTGCTGTTACATTTAGTCCAATTTATGACAACCCTACATACAATGGAAGAGACATGTATGTCAGGGTTATATATTTTCACCATACTTATTTAATCTGTATGCTATGCAAATAATCCAAGAAGTTACACTATATGAAGAGAAAGAATCATTAACAACCTGTAATATGCAGAAGAAGAAGCTCTTGTAGTGTCGTGGTTATGAATCAACTTGCTAACCTCAAGGTCAGCAGTTTGAAACTACTAGCTGTTCCACAGGAGAAAGATGAGGCTTTTTGATCCTGTAAAGTTTTACAGCCTCGGAAACCCTATACAGGATCGCTATAAGTCAGAATTGACTACACGGCACATAACCACCACCACCAATACGCAGAAGACACAACATTGTTTGCTGAAAGCAAAGAGAACTTGAAACATGTACTAAAGAAGACCAGACCACTGCCTCCAGTATGGATTACAACTCAATAAAAAGAAAACAAAAATCTTCACAACTATACCAACAGACAACATCATGATAAACAGAAAATATTGACATCATCAAGAATTTCATTTTACTTGGAGCTACAAGCAATGCTCATGGAAGCTGCAGTCAACAAATCAAATTATAAAGTACATTGGGCAACTATGTGGCAAAAGACCTCTTTAACATATTAAATAACAATGGCATCTTTTTGAGAACTAAGATGCCCTTGACCCAAGTCATAGTAATTTCTAGTGCCTCATATACATATGAAAACTGGACAATTAATAAGGAAGAGAGAATAAGAATTGATGCAGTTGAATTATGGTATTTTACAGTATTAAAAGTACCATGGACTGCCAAAAGAACAAACAAACCTGTCTGGGAGGAAGCACAGCCAGAATGTTCCATAGAATTCAGGTTGGTGAGACTTTGTCTCAGGTGTTTTGGACATGTTACTGGGAAAGTAGAGAGCATCAGCATAAAGGAGGAAGGCTCTCAAAAAAATAAATATACACAGTGAAAGCAAAAATGAGTTCAAACATAACAACAGTTGTGAGGATGGTACAAGGTATGGCAGTGTTTCCATCTGTTGTGCGCAGGGTTACTATGAACTGGGACCTACTCCCAATACTTGCTTTCATTATCTAATACTGCTATAACAGAAATCTCACATTTGAATGGCTTTAATAACCAAAAATTTATTTTCTCACAGTTTAGAAGTCCAAACTCAGAGTACCAGATCTTGGAGAATACTTCTCTTTGACTACTCTGGGGGAACGCCCTTGTTCCTTTCAGCATCTGTAGGCCAAGTAGTCCCTGGAAATCTCAATACATCTTGGTATCCATCTTCCCCTGGAAGTAGGAGCTTCAAAGTGCAGGATCACAAGTTCAAAGATGCACTCCACTAGAGTTCTTCTGTCTTGGTAGTAGTAAGGCTGTCTCTCTCTGCTCAAACCTCTCTCATTTTATCTCTTGTAAAATAAAATTTGTTCCATGCCACACTCTTGGGGAATTTCCCACCGATTGGATCAGGGTGGTGGTGGGATGAAGGGTGCTGTATCCCATCCTTAATCTTTTCATTGGTTTATCATATCAAATCACATTATGGGGAATAACTCCATATCAATCACAAAAATACTGGGGATCCTGGCCCAGTAAAGTTGATACCAAATCTGAACTATTACAATCCACCTCTTGTCAAGATGGCAACTGTACATGTCTCCTTAAGTCATAAAATAATCTTTAAATAAAGACAACTGTAAAGTCATACTTCAGCCTAACATAATACCGCTAACATGTGTACAACAAAAACACACTAACCCCATTATATTATTCCAAAATTATTCCATATCCAAATTTCAACCTGAGACAAAATTCTTCTTTATCTGTGAATCTAGAATTCAAATTATCTACTTCCATATACAGTGCTGGAACAGGCAAAATGTTGACATTTCCATTGCGAAGAGGAGAAATAGGAATGCGAGAAGAGATTAACAGGCACCAAACAAGTTGAAAATCCAGCAGAACATTTTACAGTAGCTTTTAAGGATTGAAAATAATCCTTTGTTCTCTGAGACCATCTATGCAATTGTCCTTCCCTATAGAATCTGGGTGTTGGCCATGCACTTTTGGTTCTGGGTGAAGGCATCTTAAGCCTGAACTTCATCTCTGCCCTCCACATCAACAGGGATGGCAACTCTGCTCCCTTCGTTTGGGTCGCCCTATTATCCTAGTCCATCTAAGGGGAGACCCTACCCCTTAGCCCCTGCATTCTCCATTCTTCTGCCCTTTAGCGTGTGGAAGCCTTACTCCGTCAGTTTTAGGCAGATTCCCTTTCTTAACAGCAGCCCAATACTCTAGAACCAAATTGGTGAAGGAGTCAACTCCTGGAAACTAAAGCAACTGTGGACCCAGAGGACATAGTTCCATCTTTTTACACTAAGGCAACTCTACTTCCCATGCTTCTTATCTCTTCAGTTTTGGTTTCCTGGTTGCTTGATCTCTAGAAAAGTCTAGCCTGGTCTCTGTTCTGCTCAGGCAAGTTTCAAAGAGCTCTTCAGCGCTACTGAAAAGTACCCAGAGCCACCACATTTGTACAGGAAGTTTTCTGCATGTATGAGCTCAGCTCACTTGTTCTATGGATCAGTTTTCATGCTATCTTGTGTCAATCTTCATGTTCTGCCACTGCAGTTTCTCTACCACTTTTTTCCTCATCTGTGTAATCTCTTGTGTTGCAGCTATTCTTATTACCTTTTGGGACCTCATTAGAATTGCCTAAAACATGCACATTATTTCTGCCAACAGTCTTTTGTGGTAATCTAGGCTTTGACTAATGCTAGGCAGCATAGTATTAATTCTGTTTCTGCTTATTACTCAATTCCAAAACTACTTCCACATTTTTGTCTATTAAGGCAGCACCCCACTCTTGGCACCAAATTCTGTAATGTGGCTTGTTCAAGCTCACCAGCTACTCCTCAGAAACCTTATTCAGGGTTGCTATGAGTCACAACTGACTCCAAGACACACAACAACATTAAGAACAACATAGTGAAGAACAAGTTTCAGGATCTCTTCTGACATCATTTTGGTCTTTTCAGAAAATTGCACAAGACATCTCAAGAAGACAGGGGCAAACATTATAATGAATTGTGCAAAGAGCTAGAATTAGAGAGCATAAAAGGAAACACATGTGCAGCATGTCTAAAGTTGAAAGAACTGAAGAAAAAAAGACAAGCCTTGATTTGATATATTGAAGGATTTTATGGGCAAAATATTGCAGAAAATATCAAAAGAATATGGGAAGTATACACAGAGTCACTGCAGCAAAAAGATATGATCAGACTTCTGGTTTGGGAGCTAGAGAAGCAGAGACAGGTAGGGGAAGCTCCTCGGTGGAAAATGGAAAAACCAGAGAAGGTGCTTTCCCGGAGCAGCTCCAGAACTTTGGATCTAATATAAGGTAAGGGACGTCAGTTTCCTGCACCTACCGGTGGAGAAATCTGACTGTGGAGGGAAAGCATAGCGATTTCTGATTTGATTGGGGTGCTGTCTGTGGGCCCTGCGGCCTGGACTGAGATCAAAGGGTGGGACCACAGCCAGGCTGATAGAGTGATATAGCACTAAAAACCAAGGAGTGGAATCTGGAAAAAGAGGTGTGATGGATTTCTCACTTTTCTTTCCTCTTCTCCCCTGTCTGTCCAACCCAGACAACTTCAGGCAGGTGAGAGCACAATCTTAAAAGGGTCCAGCATTACACCCACAGTTTTCGTATGGCACAGGAAGGAAATCCCTGGAAGCCCCAACAAGTCCCACAAGCTAATCCTTTGGCTGCTTAAGACATCTGACTCAAGGACTCAGTCCTAAACTTCACCTGGGCATGGCCCTATCTATATTCCTGCCTTACTGAACAAGAGACAACAGGTCTGGCCATACAGCTAAATTGTATATGCACCTTGTAAAACCCCAACATAAAAGGCAAGAGCCAATACCAACTACTGTATACAAGGACTCAGCTATTTTGAGAATTACACTGTGCATACTCAGATACTTAACTAACCTTCAGAGATGAAAATAGTGAACAATCTTTCTTCCATTCATTTCTCAATATCTATTTGCGCACCCCACAGTGGTGACTAGAGGTGGTGCCTCAGTGAGTGGATATCCTCACCAACCACTGGAGATTTCCACTGTGCACGCACACTGATGTGGCAACACCACTCTAAACTCAATAGACAGCAGAGTTCAGAACAGAACAAAATTACAACAATGAACTCAGAGGTCTTGTGAGGCCAATCAGAAATCAAAATAATAACAAGGTCAAAGAAGGGGAAAATATAGGAACAGAGATCCAAGTGGTGACCACGTCAGGTAGATTGCAGAATACAATAGACAGTCTTAAATGGAGGGAAAAGTTAATAGACTATAGGGTAACTTCAAAGAAAGTTAATATTTTACAACTTACCATGAAAATGAAGATCCAAGTAGAACAAGCAAACATTAAAACTAAGAAGAAACTGACAAGAAATAGCACAAAAAATATGAACTCAGCACAAGAAGGCATGCAGAACAAAGGAATGAAAGGTACCACAAAAAAATTAGCATAGTGACAGCAATTAATTCATACCTATCGGTAATTGCACTGAATGTCAATGGATTAAATGCATCACTGAAGATACAGAGATTGACAGGATAGGAAAACAAGGCCCTTCAATATGTTTGCTGCCTGCAAGAGATACACCTTAAACACAAAGACAATAACAAACTAAAAGTTAAAGGATGGTAAAAAATATATACTAAGCTAAATGCAATAAAAAACAAGCAGGAGTGGCTACATTAATCTCTGATAAAATAAACTTTAGGATAAGAGATAAAGAAGAACACTATCTCATGAGCAAAGGGTCAATTGAGCAAGATGACATAACCGTAATAAATATCTACACTCCCTATGAAAGATCACGAAGATACATAAATCAAATGCTACTAGAATGGAAAGGAGCTCTGGTAGTGTAGTGGTTCCGAATCAGGCTGCTAATCTCACGGTCAGAAGTTCGAACCTACCAGCTATTCCGTGGAAAAAGATGAGGCTTTCTGCTCCCACAAAGATTTACAGCCTTGGAAACCCTGTACAGGGTCACTATGAGTTGGAACCGACTCCACGACATGTAACAACAACAACAACAGTTAGAATTGAAGAAAGAAATAGACAAATCCACAATTAGAGTGGGAGATTTTAATATTCCACTTTCAAAAAGGGATTTTAAAAAAAAAGCAGAAAAAAAAAAAAAATCAACAAAGAACTAAACAGCACAATCGACCAACTTGACCTCATAGATGTGTATAGAACATTCAACCCAACAATAGCCCAATACACACTCTTTTCCAGTGCAAATGGAACACTCTCCAGCATTGACCGTGTGTTTGGTCACAAAGCAAGCCTCAATTAATTTACAATATCAAAATATTACAATGTATTTTTTCAGACCACTGTGCTATAAATCTAGAAATCAACAATAAGAAGACCAAGGAAATAAAGTCAAATACATGGAAACTGAATAGCATCCTGGTGCAAAGCAACTGGGTAGTAGAAGAAATTAAATGTGAATTCACAAAGTTCCTAGAAACAAATGAAAATGAAAAAACAACATACCAAAATCTTTGGGACACGGCAAAAGTGGTGCTGAAAGGACATTTTACTGCAATAAACGTACACATCCAAAAAGAAGAAAGAATCAAAATTAACAGTTTAACACAGCATCTACAGCAATTAGAAACAGACCAACAGAGGGAACCTACAGTCACCAAAAGAAAAGAAATATTAAAGATTAGAGCAGAAATAAATGAGATAGAATAAAGAAAAACTATAGAAAGAATCAACAGGACATTCATTACAATGAAAAAAGATAAATAACCCAATTAAAAAATGGGCACAGGACATGAACACACATGTCATCTAGGAGGAGATCTGAGCAGCCAACAAACATATGAAGAAATGTTCACGATCACTAGCCATTAGAAAGATGCAAATCAAAATAATAATAAGATATCATCTCACACCATCAATAATAGCAAAGATTAAAAAAGTAGAGGACAATAAATGCTGGTGAGGATGAGAAGACACTGGGACTCTCCTATATTGCTGGTGGAATTACAAAATTGTCCAATCACTCTGTAAAGTAGTATGGTGCTTCTTCAGAAAGTTCGAAATAGAAATAAATTATAATCCAGCAAATCCTCTACTTGATATTTATTCACGAGAAATATGAGCCATAAAACAAGTAGATATATGCACACCAATGTTCATAGCAGCATTATTTACAATAGCAAAAAGATGGAGACAGCCTAAAAACACATCAAGGCAAAAATGGCTATACAAACTTTGGTACATACACACACAAAATGTAATATTATGTAATGTGCTACCTTAAAGAATAACAAGGAAGCAGCAAGCCACCACATAACATGGATGAACCTTGAGGACATTGTGCTGAGTGAAATTGTTATTGTTGTTAGGTGCCATACAGTCAGTACCGACTCATAATGACCCTATGCACAACAGAATGAAATACTGCCCATTCCTGGGCCAACATCACAATTGTTGCCACTCTTGAGCCTATTGATGCTGCCATATTGCCAATCAATCTCGCTGAAGGTCTTCCTCTTTTTCTCTGACTCTCCACCTTACCAAACATGATATCCTTCTCCAGGGACTGGTCCCTCCTGACAATATGTTCAAAGTATGAGAGACGAAGTTTGGCCATCCTGGCATCCAAGGAGCACTCTGGCTGCGCTTCTTCCAACACACATCTGTTGGTTTTTTGGCAGCCCATGGCACTTTCAATATTCTCCTCCAACACCATAACTCAAAAGCATCAATTCTTCTACCGTCTTCCTTATTCACTGTCCAGCTTTTGCATGCATATGAGGTTATTGAAAATACTATAGGTAGAGTCGGGTGCACCTTAGTCCTCAAACTGACATCTTTGCTCTTCAACACATTAAAAAGATCTTGTGCAGTAGATTTGCCTAATGCAATACATCGTTTGATTTTTTTACAGATGCTTCCATGAGTGTTGATGGTTGATTCAAGAAGAATGAAGTCCTTGACACCTTCAATCTTTTCTCCATTGATAAGAATGTTGTTTATTGGTCCAGTGGTGAGGATTTTTGTTTTCTTTACATTGAGATGCAATTCATACCTAAGGCTGTGTCTTTGATCTTCATCAGTATTTTAAGTCCTGTTTACTTTCAGCAAGCAAGGTTGTGTCATCTGCATATCACAGGTTGTTAATGAGTCTTCCTCCAATCCTGATGCCAAGTTTTTCTTCATATAACTCAGATTTTCAGATTGTTTGCTCAGCATACAGATTGAATTAGTATGGTGAAGAATACAACCCTGTCACACACCTTTCTTAATTTTAAACCATTCAGTGTTTCCACGTTCTGTTTGAACAACTGTCTCTTGGTCCATATACAGATTCCTCATGAGCACAATTAAGTGTTCATGAATATTCATACTTCACAATGTTGTCCATAGCTTGTCATGATCCACACAATCTAAAGCCTTTGTGTAATAAAAAAAAAAACAAAGGTAAACCTCTTTCCGATATTCTCTGCTTTCAGCCAAGATCCATTAGACATCAGCAATGAAACCCCTGTTCCATGGCAACTTCTAAAACCAGCTTGAACCTCTGGAAGTTCTCTGTCAATATATGCTTGCAGCTGTTTCTGTATTACCTTTAGTAAAACTTTACTCACATGGGGTACCAAAGATATTGTCAGATGATTTCGGCATTCTGTTGGGTCACCTCTCTTTGGAATGAGCATAAATACAAATCTCTTCAAATCAACTAGCCAGATAGTTGTCTTGCAAGTTTCTTGACATAGATGAGTGTCTCCTGTGCTGCCTTGCTTTCTTAAAAGATTAAAATTTTTATTCCATCAATTCTTGGAGCCTTATTCTTTGCTAATTCTGTCAATGCATTTTGGACTTCCTCCTTCAGTATCATTGGCTCTTGATCATATGCTATCTCTTGCAATGGTTGAACATAAACCATTTCCTTTTGGTACAGTGACTCTGTGTATTCCATCTTCTCTTGATGCTTTCTACATCATTCAATAATTTGCCCAGAGAATCCTTCAATAACGAAAGTAGCTTGAATTTTTAGTTCAGTTCCCTAAGCTTGAGAAATGCTGAGCGTGTTCTTCCTTTTTTGGTTTTCTGACTCCAGATCTTTGCACATTTTATTGTAATATTTGACCTTGTCTTCTTGAGCTGACCTTTGAAATTTCCTGTACAGCTCTTGCACTTCCTCATTTCTTAATTTGCTTAGCATATCTGCACTGGAGAACAAGTTTCAGTGTCTCTTCTGATATCCATTTTGATCTTTTCTTTCTTTCTTGTCTTCTTAATGACTTTTTTGCTTTCTTCCTTTGTGATGTTCTTGATGTCATCCCACAACTCTTCTGGTCTTCAGTCTTTAGTGTTTAATGTATCCAATCTGTTCTTCAGATGATCTCTAAATTCAGGTGGGATGCATTCAAGGTCATGATTTATCTCTTGTGGACTTGTTTACATTGTCTTCAGCTTCAGTTTGAATTTGCAGATGAACAGTTGATGGTGTATTCCACAATGTGTCCCTGGCCTTGTTTTGACTGATGAGATGGAGCTTTTCCATCATCTCTTTCTGCAAATGTAGTCAATTCAATTTCTATATATTCCATCTGGTGAGGTCTATGCGTATAGTTGTCTCTTATGCTGTATAAAGAAGGTATTTGAAATGAACAAATCATTGATTTTGCAGAGCTTTGTCATGGCATCATATCTCTCACCAAGGCCATATTTTCCAACTGCTGATCCTTCCTCTTTGCTCCCAACCTTTGCATTCCAAACACCGGTAATGATCAATACATCTTGATTGCATGTTTGATCAATTTCAGATTGAAGAAGTTGGTAGAATTCTTCTATTTCATCCTCACTTCACTGGCTTTAGTGGTTGGTGCATAAATTTGTATAATAGTGATATAAACTGGTCTTCCCTGTAAGCTCATGGATATTATCATATCACAGACAGTGTTGTACCTCATGACTGATCTGGATATGTTTTGTTTGACAATGAATACAACACCATTCCTCTTCAATTTGTCTTTCCTGGCATAGTGAACCATGCGGTTGTCAGATTCAAAATGGCCAATACCAGTCCATTTCAACTCACTAATTCCTAAGATATTGATGTGTATGCTTTCCATTTCATATTTTACAATTTCTTTTAATTTTCCTAGATTTATACTTCATACATTCCATGTTCTGATTATTAATGGATGTTTACAGCTGTTTCTCTTTATTTTGAGTTGTGTCCCATCAGCAAATGAAGGTCCTATGGATTTGACTTCCATGGGCTTTACTCCTTTTATGTCATCATGGTCAACTCTTCTTTGAGGAGGCAGCACTTCCCCAGTCACATTTTGAATGCCTTCCAACCTAAGGTGCTCAATTTCTGGCAGTGTATCTGACAGTGTTTCTCTGTTATTAATAGGTTTTCAGTGACTAAATATTCAGAAGTAGTTTGTCACTCCTTCTTCCTAGTCTGTCTTCATCTGGAAGTTCATCTGAAACCTGTCCACCATGGGTGACCCTGCTGGTATTTAAAATGCCAGTGGCATAGCTTCTAGAATCACAGCAATTTACAAGCTACCACAGTATGACAAACTGACAGACGAGTGGTGGTGAATGAAATTAGTCAGTCAGAAAATGAGAAATACTGCTAGGACCATTATTGTAAGTGCTTAAGAAAAAGTATCCACACTTAAAGGGAAAAGAAATTCTTTGCTGGTTACGAGGATATATGAAGTGGGGTGAAAGGAGGGAAGAGAAAGTGGAGTACAGGGTAGGGAACAGACGCAGGATAGTTTAGGTGCTGGGGGAGAGAGCAAAACACAAGGGGGAGAGGAGTGGAAGAACAAGGTGGATGGGAGGACATTTAGGCAAATTTGTATGGGCTAAGTGGGACACAGGCAAATAATGATGTATGCACAACCTTGGAGTAACAGGGCTCTGGGATACAGTAATTGAGGTTTAGTTTGAATGGGGAAATCATGTTAAGATGCTTGACTGTCTTTTGAATCTTGGTTTCCTTTGCCTATTATTGTAAAATAGACACTTGAAGGGGAGAGAAAGGAATAACCAGAGCCATCACCATAGAAAGCTTATAAGTCCGTCTTCAGCCTATAATTGATTGGAATACCTAAAATGGGCTAGAACTTGCCCAGTGAAGGAGGCCTACTGTGGAGCCTTTGCATTACATAAGACCATAGGTAGAATCCTCAACCCCATCTAGAATCTTCTGCGGTGGGAAATTTCCACTTGAAAGGCCAAGCAGACTAGCCTGGAGTGTCTAGAAGAACAGAAAATACTTCTTGAAAGAAAGATCTTGAAAGAAAGACCAGCAGGAAAAATAAAAAATAAAAAACAATAATGGCAGTCTGATTTACTACTACAAGAACAAGCAAGTTGTTCACCCTGGAGCCATCGAAGCAAGTGGTCTTATCCCCTCAGAGAAAACTCCCTTCCAAGACTGTGGTCTTGCTGGTAATCATGTTGGTCTACTGATAAGGTGAAGTGGGGAAAAAACAGCAATGAAGTTGTGAGCTATGTCCCACCATGTTCTATAGACTCCTGTGGACCCGAGTTGAGACCTGATTGGCCAGCAGTATTGCGAGACCTGGGGACTCCTGGGCCCAGGACAAGGACATGGCTACAGAGGTCTAGAGCAAAGAGAGAACCATCTAGCTGATATGAAGTGAGGGGAGAAGCACAAGAAAACCCATACTTGCAGATAGTACCCACTTGACCTGGCTTCAATGGCTGGATGATCAGAATTTGACTAGAGTAAGAAAGAAGAGGAAAAAAAAGAGTAATCCACTACTGTTTGATAAACTTGACCTATACTTATGGATGTAGTAGCTCAAAAGAGGGAATGAAACTTTATAGTGAGAATCATTCACACCCCTCGGTACACAGGGTTGAGAGGTTAAAATTTGCACATTTCTATGTAAGTGTATTTTAAAAACAGCCTCACAAACAACAAAAATAAAAACCCCACTTTACCACTAATTATCATAATTTTAATATTGATTTCTATTTATAAATTCCACTTAAAAATCATTTGGCTCTATCAAAAGCATTGTATCCTAAATGACGAATTACCAAAATGACATTTACATAGACTTACAGTGGTTCACCAGGTACTGTAATGAATATTTTCAGATGATGTACAGTTTCCAAAATTTTGAGTGAAATGCACTTTCTCAAGGTAACATAGTATTGTTGCTATTGATGTTAAGTGTCATTGAGTCAGTTCTGACTCATAGTGACACTCTCTATGGCTTCCTAGGAACAGCTGGTGTGTTTGAACCACCAGTCTTGTGGTTAGTAGGCCAATACTTATCCTACAGAGCCACAAATGTATGAGAAGAGTGGGAAACACAAATCTACAGGATGTGACTTCAGTTGATATGACTTCAATGCTATTCACTTTACATAGTATAGTAGCAGATACTTGGCATGAGTCTGTGTCATATAATTCAATTTCAAAATCACACCCTGAATTTGTATAAAAGACCTCTTTTGTTTAATCTTAAACATTCTATTTATGTGCACTTTATGTTGAGTCTTTAGACTGTTGATAAACATTGAAAAATTTGAACTCACCAACCAATCACTGTGTTACTTGAAAACACTAATTTTGTTCTTATTAATTTATAAATACAAGGGTGAGTTAAACATTATCCACACTTCAGTTATATTAAAATGCCTGTCCACATCCATGGTTGATGGTGGCATTGAACATACACATGAAATGATTCTGTCGAATACACGAGTGACAGTAAATTATGTGGCAAATCATTTGCAAATCCGCCATGGCTCTCTAAAACAGACTTGAGTTTATAAAGTTTGTGTGAGATGGATACTGAGACAATTCACAGAAAGACATAAACAGAAGTGTTTGCACATCTGCATGCAAAATCTGGACTGATAAGCTAAGAAAGATAAAATTTTTTTAAAAAAATCATTACTGGTGAGGAGACATGGGTTCATCATTATGAGCTTGAGAGTGAATGGGAGAGTATAGAATGGAAACATCCTCAATCACTGACCAAGAAAAAGTTCAAAAGTTAACCATCAGCTGGAAAATTGACGCTTACAATATTCTGGGATTCTCAAGGGCCAGTATTGGAACACTATCAGGAACAAGTTTCAACAATCAACAGTGCTTATTACAGTGAGATGCTCACTGAAGAGGTGAGGCCTAAATTTTGGATTAAATGGAGATTAAACTGCTATCCAAGGGCCTTGTGATCCTGGTTGACAATGCATGTCTGCTCACCTCTGTGCACACTGTAGACACTCTGCAAAATCTTCCTTTTGCGGTGTTAAGCTTCCTCCCTATAGTCTGATCTTGCTCCATTGGACTTTGACTTCTTTGATCCTCTGAAAGCAGCCTTTTAAGGTCAAAAATTCACCTCTGATGAAGAAGCCAAGACAGAGGTGCATTTGTGGCTCTCTAATCAGCCAAAAACATTTTTTCCTAGGGGACTATGAAAACTTGTTGACAGACAAATTATATTGAAAATCAAGGAGATTATGCCTAAAAATTATGCATTTATCTTTTCTAAAAGTTGATTGCAATAAATTTTACAGGCAGAGGGCAGATAATTTTTGACTCACCCTTATGTATCTAGATAGATTTGGTATATGTTACAAATTAACAAATCTTACATTTTTTTTTAAATGTTTAGTTCATAAACATATTTGGATTTCACTATCACATTCAGATTTTGATCTTCACTATTTAAAATAGTTGAAAACGCAAGCATTCTTAGTCCCACTTTTAGATGAGCAAACTGAATCTGAGAATAGGATCAGAGTAAATAGCAGAAGTGGGTTTGAACTAGTTTATTTATTTACTTCCTTTTGTGCTGCATCTGCTAAGCACCAGTGCTTTTTCTTCTATAACATTAAGTAAAAACTAAGAGAATGAGTAACAGGTTCACACCATTTTAAATTGCTATTATTTTTGTGTTTTTTAAAAAAGTACTAATTAATAATCATTCACTTCATGGAAAATCAGACAACCTCCTGCCCTGGCTTTCTCCCAGGACACTGCTTTGGCTTGGGTTTCACTGGTCTTGAAGAAGGATAAGCCAAGAATGAACTGAGCCAAAAGGATCATCCTGTAAATCAACATCATCCCAACACAGCAAAAATGTTAGCAGCTGCCAAAAGAAAATACAACAGTGATGATATTGGTGCCAAAGCACTTGATACTTTTGTTGTGTTTGAAAGTTGTGCATAAATGCTGTGTAATCACAGTGTTGTGCCATTGGGAATGTATGGTGTGTTTAATCATCCCTTTGACATACTCTGTTTGCTTCTTCTTTGTCATTGTCATACTTTCCTAGTCTTTTAAAGATTTCAGCTTTAAATTTAAAAAAAGAAAAAAGTAATGAAAAATAAATAAATAAAAGCTGGCAATTTTGCTAGGACTGAGTTCCTGATAGAATGACATTATAATAGTTTAGTTGCAAGCAATGGTAACTGTAAAAATTAACCAATAAACCTGACAGCACATAGAACTATCTTGAAGTACAAGTAAATTCCCCACTAGCTGTCAACCAGGCACAGAAAAACTGCATTACTAATGCTATTTCTGAACTTAATTCAATATTTTATAAAACTGTGTCTCTCAAAATGACAGCAATCAGTAAGGAGCTGCATAATGTTTTACTTCCATGATTTCAATGGAAGACATTTTAAAATGATAAAAAAAAAAAAAAAAAAAAAAAAGCCCTGACTCAAATAAATGACATAAAGCAGCATTTTTAATTGCCTTTGGCTAGATGTAAAATGAAATCCTATAAAGCATTACTATATGGTCAACATTTATAACGATAAGCTCAAGAAAGTCAGTGCCATTTACATATGCTTTTAAGGACAACTGTGCAAGTCTTTGAACATATTTATGATTCTGATTCAAATAAAATCCTTTGGATACTTTAAAATGTTAGCTAGAAAAGGAAAGGCTATGCCAGTAAGAGCTGTAGTTACACAGCTCTTTTTCTTTCTTATGTTCTTATATAGATTCAATTGTCTGTTACTGGAAGATGGTTCTAAAAGAATATACAAAATTGGGTAAAGGAAGAACTCCTGTACAGCATTACAGTTGCTCCATATTGAGTTGATGACTATTACTTAGAGATGACCGTATGTTAAGAAGATTATATTATAAAATTATAAATATAACTACTATGTGTTATGTAACTAAAAATAGGCTTAGTATATGCGGTTATACAATGGGCCTTCAAAAAGCTCATGGCAAATAATGTCTATAATCTTTTCATTCAACTTTCCCATGAACTCTCTGAAACCCTCCCATAACCTATCAAAATGCACAGCATTGTTTTGAACTCTGCTTGGAGAACCCAGGTAAATCAGTTAATGGAGTGCTTTAAAATGTGTTTTTTGATGGGAATAGTTTGCTTATTATAGCTTTGCAACTGTCCAAGGAAATTAAAAATGGTAAATATTTATACTATTAGCACTAAGACTCTATTTTTAACAGGAAAGATCCACAGATTGACTCAAACTTGGGCAGCCATCTAAATGTGTGTAATTATAGGCAGAAAACTTTCAACCAATTAATCTGCTAATTGGACTGTACTGAAGCCAATAACAGCAGTACCATCAATATTTATAGTGGCCTGTAGATATTGTGTTGCTATGAGTCTGAATGGACTTCTAGACACACAACAACAGCACAGGTATTAGAAATAATATGGAGTCCTGGTATAGTGCTATGGGTTAATGCTCTGCACTGCAAGGTTGGTTTGAACCGCACGGTCAGTGATTCAAGCTCACTAGGCATACCTTGGAAACCCTATACAGGGTAGCTAGGAGTCAGAACTGACTCAATGGCACTTAACAATAATATCACGTATTAGTCATTAGTGTTGGAGTCCTGGTCTGGCTCTGTATGATAAGCAGTAGACTGCTAATTGCAAGACTGGCAGTTCAAACCCACCAGCTGCTCCTTGGAAACCCTATATAGGGTTGCTATGAGTCAGAATTAACTCCACAGCACTTAAAAACAACACCAGTCACTAGCATTGTCTTATTAGATTACAAAAACAACACTATAATTTAGATAACAAAGCTTTTTTCTTTCCTGCTTTAAAGGACTGATAACAGAAACCTGGAATTTATATTATTTCCTTTAGATATTTATTATAACTTGAACAATAAAACATGAGAAATTAACTCCAGATTTCCTGAAAGATGGAGGACTAGGCATGTGGACCCTCTACTACAAAGTTATGAAAGACAAAAGGAAACAGACATATGAAAATCCTGAACCCTGAAAAGGAAAGTTTAGGGAAGTGGAATGAGTGCTTGCTGGGAGGAGAAGAAGAACAAGGACAGTGAGAGATGGAGACTGACTGATGAACATACTCACCACAATCATCTTGAACTTCTGTGAGCAGCTTTAGTGGCAGAAGGTTCACCAACAGAGCAAATTCACACAGTCAACTAGAAAGATGCAGTTCCTTCTCTTCTCCCACAGTCCCTTGTGACTAGAGGTGTAGCCAGATCCCACCCTCATCTACCACCAGCACAGACTCTGCACTCCAGGAGTTCTGAGCTGCGTGGTTGTAAGTCATGCCTGTATGAGGTGGGGGCTGGCTAAGCCATTTTGGTGTCAGGATTTCTTTAGGCTCCATTCCAGACCTTCAGAACATAAAGAGCCACCAATCCAGCATTAGTTTAGCAGAATTCATCATAACGAGGACCCTTCCCCCAGCTGCCTGGTAGTTCAAATAGATACTAAAAGCAGCTCCATTAAGAGTATCCACAAAGTATTTTCACATTGAGTGCACTGAACATAGGTAATACCAGGGTCTAGAGAACTCTATCTGGAGCTAGGAACTCTCCTGTCTCATCCCTCCCACACCAACTTCATGAGCTCCCAGAATTTTCTCCACTCCAGATCCCAGAGCGCCTCTGTTCTTTTTGTTTTATTTTTTGACTTTTCATTGATTTGTTGGTTTTGTTTGTTTATTATCCTTCTTCTTATCTTTCTACCCCCCTTGGCTTTAATCCTTTCTATGCTTTTGTTTTTCCTTCTTTTTTTTTTTTGTTTCTCATTTCCCCTCTTATTTTGTTTTTATTTTGATCTTTCTTTACTGCTCTGTATTCTCTTTTTTATTTCATTTCATCTTCCCTCTCCCAATTTTGTGTTTTAAAATTTCTTATTTTCATTTTTTCTTCTGTTTTTCTCTTCTAAAGTACCACTTTCTGGTCCCTCTTTTTTTATTTTTAATTATTGTCTTTTTTAAAATCTGGTTGCTACCTGTTTTCAATCATCAACACTCATGGAAGCAGCAGTCTGGAAATCAAATAGAAAACCACAGAAGAATTGTTGAATTTGAGTTATGGTGTTGGAGGAGAATATTAAAAGCACCATGGACTGTCAAAAGAGCAAACCAATCTGTGTTAGCAGAAGTATAGCCACAGTGCTCGTTGGAAGCCACAATGGCCAAACCTCATCTCGCATACTTTGTACATATTATCAAGAGGAACCAGTCATCGGTCCCTAACATTATATCATGTTTGGTAAAGTAGAGTCAGAGCAAAAGAGGGAGACCTCAAACAAGATGGGTTGGCACGGTGGCGGCAATAATGGGTTCAGGCTTAGCAATGCTTGTAAAGTTGGCCCAGGACTGGGCAATGTTTTGTACTGTTGTGCATAGGATTACTGTGAGTTGATACTGACTCAATAGCGTTTAACAACAACAACAACTTGTTGTATTTTTTATTTGCTCTTTTTGTTGATCTATTCTTATTAAAAAATTTTTCAGCTCAAATGAAAATTTATTGAGCACATATTAGGTGGAATATGTTTTTTAAGTGTGTGTTTCAGTTCTGTCCACATGTCCCAGGTGGTCTGCTAAGTTTCTTTTCAGCTGGGAATCATATTTCACTACTTTCCTAGTTATATAATCACCTAGAGTATAATGGTAGACTTAATCTGAAGTTCACAATCTTCTTAAAAAATTGTAAATAGCTGTTTGGTGACCACAAATAATGGGGTATTTGCTTCATCTTGTAAGTTCACTCAGGATGAGGTATTTTATGGGGAGGCACTGGTCTGGTCAAAAATTTCATCTGTGGATTCTTCCTCAGAGCTGGTGCTGGCTTTAGTTCTGTCCTCAAAGCTGATGGTCTAAGTGACAGTTGACTCCACATCAGAGGAAGAGCTCAAATATGGTGTGGGGCAAGTCACAGCCAAGGCCACCAATATTGATACGAGCAGGACCTTCCTGAGCATGATGCTGGTGAGCAGGAGGCAGGAGGCTCACAAGGTAAGAGGTAGTCACTGGAGTGCCTCTTGGTCTATTCTGTGGTTGCTTGTTTATGTATTCTGTATTGTTTTCTTGTGTGTGTATGTGAGAGGATATGGGGAAGTTCTCTCCTCTTTCCCACTTGAGAATAGAAAGTAGCTATGCCCATACAGCCCAGCAACAACCATATGTTCTGCGGCTCCATCATTGTGTAAGAGCCAATAGCTCCTCATATGCCATCTGCTCAATGACAGACAATAGCCAAACACCTGCCAAACCACCCTAAATTGAGGTGCATAGATGGCAAATGAAGAACAGTGTACACACTTCCATTCCCTAACTACACACACAAGAGACAGTTGCTGAGATCCTAAGACACATCAACATACTATCATCAATTAAATATAAATATGACAACATCACAATGTTCTGAAGGAAACAGATAATTTTATCTCACAGGAAGAAACAAGAGAGAATCACCCATTAATAGACAAAGATGCAGAGCCAGAAAATGTTTCTGAAGAAGAAAGCACAATGAAACTAACTGAAAAATACTTTAAAGAATGATATTTAGGTACCTTCAAAAGACTGAGGAAAGCAAAGAGAACACAGAAAAACTTAAAGAAAATTTCAGGAAAACACTACAAGAACAAAGAGACAAGGATACAACTCTGATGCACATCTTTCTTTACTTTAAACCATTCAGTATCCTTTTGTTCTGGTCAAACAACTGTCTCTTGGTCTATGCACAGGTTCCTCCTGAGCACAATTAAGTATTCTGGAAAACCAATTTTTTGTAATGTTATCTATAATTTGGTATGATCCATGTTGTTGATTGCTTTAGATAGTCAATAAAACAAAAATAAACATTTTTCTGAAATTCTCTACTTTTAACCAAGATTCACTTGACTTCAGCAATGATTGTCCCCATCCTCTTCTGAATCCATCTTGGTTTTCTATCAGATCCCTGTTGATACACTGCTGTGACCTTTTTTTTTAATTATCTTCAGCAAAATGTTATTACCATGTGATATTAATAATATTGTTTAATGATTTCTGCATTCTGTTGGGTCACCTTTCTTTGGACTGAGCACAAATATGGATCTCTTCCACTTATTTGGCCAGGTAGTCGTCTTTCAAACTTGTTAGCATAGATGAGTGAACTTCCTCTAGCAGTGTATCAGTTTTAAAAGATTTGTTTGTACTCAGTCAATTGCAGAAGCCTTATTTTTCACCAATACACTCAATATTGGAATTGTTTCTTCAGTAACATCAGTTCTTGATAATATGCTTGAAATGACAGAGCATTAACCAATACTATTTGGTACAGTGACTCTGTGAATTTAATCTTCTTTTGATGCTTCCTGCATAATTCAAACATTTGCACATATGTTACAGTAGTTTTAGATTTGTAGTCAAAGAAACAGGCCACTCAGAGAGGTGAATCAGAGTTTCAGATTTTATTAAGCTGGCTGACTCAGAGGAGCTACTTTCTCCAGATTCGGAGCCCCGAATGGAGAGCAACATGGGCCTATATGGGGTCAGAGTCTGGGGAAGGGCCAGGCTGCATACCTGTTTGAGGGCAGGGGCAAAACTAGGAGGGGGATGGGGGGTCAACCTGAGGCTTGAAGGTTTTCTTCAGTTCATTCAATGAGAGAAATTCTGAGTGTGTTCTTTTTTTTTCTAACACCAGGTCTTTGCACATTTCATTATAATACCTTATTTTGTCTTCTTGTGTTGTCTTTTGAAATTTCCTGTTCTGCTCTTTTATTTACTCATTTCTTCCAGTTGCTTTAGCTACTCTGTGCTCAAGAGCAAATTTCAGAGCCTCTTCTAACATCCATTTTGGCCTTTTCTTTCTTTCTTATCTTTTTCATAACCCTTTGCTTTCTTCATGAATGATGTTCTTAACATCTTCTTGCATTCAGCATTAGTGTCTAATGCATCAGATCTGTTATTCAGAATATCTTTAAATCAGGTTGTTATTATTTTTGCTGTCACAGACTTGTTTTAATTTTCTTCAGCTTCCACCTAAACTTGCATATGAGCAATTGATTGTCTGTTCCCTAGACTGTCCCTGAGATTGTTTTGGCTGATGATATTGAGCTTCTCCATCAACTTTTCCAACAGATATAGTCAATTTGATTCCTGTATAATCTATTTGGAATGGTCCAGATTAGACATACTGGGATGGAAAAATTAAACAATCCAGATGTTGCACTCCTGTACATTCTATTTGCATGATCCCACCCAAAAAGAAGACTGGATAGAAAAGTTACATCAAGCAAACTAATGGCACCACAAGCTACCTCCTCACTTTTCTAGCAACTTTCTTTCATACATGAAGGATTAACTTCTCCCTACTTTCTGTCATATTTTCTAAAATTGCATTTTTTTATAACCAAAGTTAATTCTGTTAATGATACTCACAATTTAATCATAAAAGCTTACCGGCACCTTTTCCCACCCTCCCTTCTGCAGACCCATCTAGAAAAGAGGATCTATTCAGTTGGGATTCTCCTTTGTTTTCCTCTTCCTGAACTTAAGCAAACCCATGACAGTTTGTAAGTCAGACACTTCAGTACTGTGTTGGGCGCCCAATCTTGCAAAATTGAATAAAGAAAACCTCACTCTTGCTAAAATGAGTACAGATTGGATTACTTGAGCATTTGTCAGTATGGACAATGTTTCTTACATCTGGACAACTCAGCCCTAGCCATCCCAAACTTGGTTAAATGAGTACTAATTTCAAGTTTTGAGTTCGCATATACTCCCCTGTACTTCAGACCAGTTAGCCTCTTCATGCTTTTTTTTCATGTGTAGCCCCTCAGAGCCTAGGTCAGTGCTTCTACGCTCTGGAGCTCACAGCTCTCTAAACTTCAGACCAGTCAGTCCTTCCTCTATCTCTGTCAACTGATTCCTTCATTGGTGCATTTGTTCCCACTTCAACTGAAAAAAAAATGGACCTAGGTGGTCATCAGCAAGCATATCATACTGTCTGCTCTCCAGTTCCTTTTACTTTTCAGTCCTAGAACATTTTTTTTTTTTCCTCTGAGGGGCACAGATGTTTCCTGTTCTCAAATCAAATGACTTGCTTGAAACAACAACAAAAAGAGGCTTTTTTTCTTTCCTATAGTCTTCAACCATAAATCTTGCTTTCTCTTAGCAGTTCTGGGTGGGTCTGTGTGCCTTTTTGAATGCTAATATCTTGACTGAGAAGGTTCTGGGTAGGGCTCAGGATTCATCTTAAGGTTCTCTGCAAAGGCCTAAAACAAACAGTCTATTTCTTCAGGGCAAATTCTAACTCCCCTTTTAACAAATACAATCAAATATAAGCTGAAGGCAGGTTTACAAGCTTTCTGTAAATATAATTTCTAGTATACACTTTCATCACACATGTATATGTGTTTTATAATACAATGTATATTTCATAAAACAATATCCATGGTAAATTAGATAAGCACAGAATCTAAAACACAATTATTTAAAAACACTGTAATTCAATCTGATCTTCTCCACTCCTGGGCTATCCCCATTCATATGCATATGGCCTTGGGCTTCAGGCAGAGTGGATCCAGTAGGCCCTGGCTCCCTCTCAACAATTTTGAATAACCCAGGCCACTTCAGAAGATGCTTTTCTCCCCTAAGCTTCAGCTTAGAATCCTTTATCTTCTATTTAGTCAAATAGGTATCAAATTAAACATTTAAGAATCAAAAGTTTCACTTCTCATGCTCCTTCATTCTTTCTATACAAAACCCCATGATTCCATGACTGTGAAGCAATTGTAATATTTTTGCCTCTGACACACACTGTAAAAATGTTAGGGAAGGAGACATATCTGACTTCTTCTGGTTTCACAAGGAGAAAGGAGAATCATACTCAATCAGCCTATAGCTGATTCTTATGAGGCACAGGTCAGACATGCCTCCACCCTTCAACATTCTTTATCTTACTCTGACATCAGTAATTTCTTGCAGGGCTATCTCTGCTTCACATCAGGTTCAATAATCCATTGCAATGGACACAAATAACTCATAGACAGTAATCACAACTATAGGGTTTATTAAGGAAGTGAACAGGGTAAAATTTCGGATCAGAAACAACTCAGGATGCAGCAGATATCCAATCAAGAATGCCTCTCCAGTAAGGAATGCCTCTCTCCTGCTGTACTACAGGTATGCCTTGCTCTGGTCTTTGGCCTTTGAGCTATGCAGACTCCTCATCATCTCTCCTGCTTGCAAAAGTTACAAAACTCTTTTAGCTAGTCTGTAAATGTCCCAACTGTACAATCTGCAAGCCAGGGTCCTGAGCACAGACACTCAGCTTTTACTCCTTCCATGATTGGAAACAATGCAGTTGCTTTCTCTCTCCATAGACAGTAATGGCACTTCTTTCTTAATGGTTCTGGGATAGATAGATAGACAGATAGATAGATAGATAGAAGATAGATGTTTTGGATAGGTGCAATCGAGTTGGTACCAACTCACAGATACCTTATGCACAGCAGAATGAAACACTGCCTGATCCTGTGCCAACCTCACTAATGTTGCCACACTTGAGACCATCGTTGCTGCCACTTGGTAAATCCTTCTCGTTGAGGGTCTTCCTCTTTTTCTCTGACCCTTAGACTTACCAAACACAATGTCCTTCTCCAGAGACTGGTCCCTCATGTCAATATGTCCAAAATATTAGAGAAGAAGTTTGGCCATCTTGGCCTCCAAGGAGCACTCTGGCTGCACTTCTTCCAAAACGGATCTATTGGTTCTTTTGGCAGCCCATGGCACTTTCAGTATTCTCCTCCAACACTATAACTCAAAAGCATTAATTCTTTTACTGTCTTCCTTATTCACTGTCCAACTTTCACATGCATACGAGGTTATTGAAGATACCATGGCTTGGATCAGGCACACCTTAGTCCTCAAACTGATATCTTTGCTCTTCAATACTTTGAAAAGGTCTTGTGTAGCAGATTTACCTAATGCAATACGTCTTTTGATTTCTGGACTGCTACTTCCATGAGTGTTGATAGTTGATTCAAGAAGAATGAAGTCCTTGATAAGTTTAATCTTTTCTCCATTGATAAGAATGTTGTTTATTGGTCCAGTGGTGAGGATTTTTGTTTTCTTGACATTGAGATATAATCCATACCAAAGGCTGTGCTCTTGTGATCTTCATCAGTAAATGTTTTAAGTCCTCTGCACTTTTAGTAAGCAGGTTGTATCATCTGCATATCACAAGTTGTTGTTGAGTCTTCCCCAAATCCTGAAGCCAAGTTTTTCTTCATATAACCCAGCTTCTCATATTATTTGCTCAGCATACAGGTTGAATAAGTATGATGAAATAATACAACCTTGTCACACACCTTTCTGAATTTTAAAGCATTCAATATTCCTATGTTCTATTTGAACAACTGCCTCTTGGTCCAAGTACAGATCCCTTATGAGCACAATTAAGTGTTTCAGAATACTCATACTTCGCAATGTTGTTCATAGCTTGTCATGATCCACACAATCCAAAGCCTTTGCATAGTCAATAAAGCACACGTAAACATCTTTCTGATATTCTTTGCTTTCATCTAAGGTCCATCGGTCATCAACAATGATATCCTTCATTCCATGGCCTCTTCTGAATCCAGTTTGAACCTCTGGAAGTTCTCTGTCAATATGTGCTTGCAGCCACACCTATATTACCTTTAGTAAAACTTTACTCACATGGGATATCAAAGAGATTGTCCAGTGATTTCTGCATTCTTTGGGTGACCTCTCTTTGGAATAAGCACAAATATGGGATGTCTTCCAATTAGTCAGCCAGAAAATTGTCTTCCAAATTTCTTGGCAGAGATGAGTGAGTGCCACCTGTGCCACCTCACTTTCTTGAGAGATTTCAATTTGTATTCCATCAATTCCTGGTGCCTTGTTCTTTGCCAATTCCTTCAGTGCACCTTGGACTTTCTCCTTCAGTGTCATTGGTTCTTGATCATATGCTATCTCTTGAAATGGTTGAACATTAACCTTTTCCTTTTGGTACAGTGACTGTGTATTCCTTCCATCTTCTCATGATGCTTTTGCATCGTTCTATAATTTTCCCAGAGAATCTTTCAATAACGAAAGTCAAGGCTTGAATTTATTCTTCAGTTCCCCCACTTGAGAAATTCTGAGCATGTTCTTTCTTTTTGGTTTTCTGATTCCAGTTCTTTGCACATTTTGTTGTAATATTTGGCTTTATCTTCTCAAGCTGATCTTTGGAATTTTCTGTTCAACTCTTGTACCTCCTCATTTCCTCCATTTGCTTTAGAATTTCTACTCTGGAGAACAAGTTTTCAGTGTCTCTTCTGACATCCATTCTTGACCTTTTGCTTCTTTCTTGTCTTCTTAATGACTTTTTGCTTTCTTCATTTATCATGTTCTTGATGTCATCCCACAACTCTTCTGGTCTTTGGTCTTTAGTGTTCAATGTATCAAATCTGTTCTTCAGATGATCCCTAAATTCAGGTCGGATATATTCAAGGTCATATTTTGGCTCTTGTGGACTTGTTTTCATTGTCTTCAGCTTTAGTTTGAATTTGCATACGAGTAATTGATGGTCTGTTCCATAGTCTGCCCCTGTTCTTGTTTTGACTGATGATATGGAGCTTTTCCATCATCTCTTTCTGCAGATGTAGTCAATTTGATTTCTATGTATTCCATCTGGTGTGGTCCATGTGTAGAGTCGTCGTTTATGCTGTCTAAAGAAGGTATTTGAAATGAACAAATCATCGACTTTGCAGAATTCTATCATGCATTCTCCAATATCATTTCTATCACCAAGCCATATTTTCCAACTACTGATCCTTCCTCTTTGCTCTCAACCTTTGCCTTTCAATCACCAGTAATGAACAATACATCTTTATTGCATGTTTGATCAATTTCAGATTGAAGAAGTTGGTAGAATTCTTCTATTTCATCCTCACTGGCTTTAGTCATTGGTGCGTAAATTTAAATAATAGTGGTATTATTATATTAGTGGTATTATATATAAAATGTATATAATTTATATATAATTTTGTATAAATTTCAATAATGGTGGTAATATATATATATATATATATATATATATATATATATATATTCCCAAAGTCCTGGTGTGGTGCTGTGGATTAATGCACAAGACTGAAAAATAGGCTTGAACCTAAACCCTATATAGGGTCCTATGGGTCAGAACTGACTCAATAGCACTTAGCAACAACAACATATATAGACTCCTGGTGTGGAGCTGTAGGATCAGCACTGGACTATGAACCACAAGTTTGTCAATTCAAACCCACCAGTGTTCCTTGGAAACCATATACAGGGTACTATGAGACAGAGCTGACTCAACAGCACTTAGCAATAACAACATATGTATGTATGGTGTCCTGGTGTGGACGTGTAGGACAAGCACTGGACCACATGGTGTGTTTGAACTCCAAAGTAGGTGATTGAAGTCCACCAGTCACTCCTCAAAAACCCTATGAGTTGGAATCTACTCAATAACATTTAACAACCACAACTATAATATTTATAATAGAACCCTGATGTAGTGCTGTGAGTTAATACACTGGACTGCAAAGTCGGTCTGAACTGCATGGTCAGCAGTTCCAGCTCATTAATTGCTCCTTGGAAATCCTATACAGAGTTGCTATGGCTTGGAACTGACTGTAAGTCATTTAACAACAACAACATACATATATATATTTGACACCTTGTGTCTGAACACTGTACAATTTTACTGAAAATATTTTAATCTATATGTATGAGCCCTGGTGTGGCAAATTAGGATAAACACTGGACTGCTAACCACAAGATCGCCAGTTCAAACCCACTAGGTGCTCCTCAAACACCCTATACGCAGTCACTATGATTTGGAACTAACTCAACAGCACTTAACAACAATGACATATGTAAAATAAATGAAAAGGAAGACAGAAGAAATAATGTATTCAAACTCACAATTTTGAAAGAACATTTAATACACCATGTTGACTACCACTCCTCCCATTGATTATAAATTGTTGACTCTTCCTTATGACAAATCACTAAAGCACTGGTATCTTTTATATA
>NW_006408549.1:24406237-24409677 GCF_000296735.1 Chrysochloris asiatica
CTTGCTTGTTCTTGTAGTAACAGTTGATCTGCCTCTATTGTTTTGTATTTTTCCTGTAGGTCTTTCTTTCAAGAAGTATCTTCTATTCTTCTAGCTACTCCAGGCTGGTCTGCTTGTCCTTTCAAGTGGAAATTTCCCATCTCTGAAGATCTGGATGTGGTTCAGGCTTCCACCTATAGTCTTATATAATGCAGAGGCTTCGCAGGAAGCCTCCTTCACTGGGCACATGGTAGCTCTATTTTAGGTATTCCAATCAGTTATAGGTAGAAGACATACTTATAAGCTTTCTATGGTGATGTTTCTGGCTATTCCTTTCTCTCCCCCTCCAGAAGCACTGGTATCTTGATAATTAAAACTTATTTCACATTCAAGATCAGTTGTGGTAAAGTAGATTTACTTTATATGGCTCTTCTGTCCACAGTCTTCATAATTCTCATCAAATGATTTGGTGGGAATATATATGAGGTTCTAACTTGGGAATTGGGTGTTTTTTTGCCATTTTGTTGTTGTTGTTGTTGTTGTTATTGTTATGTGCCATTGAATCAGTTCCAAACAATAGCCACCCTGTATAAGGTTTCCAAGGAGTGACTGGTGAGTTTGAACCACTGACCTTGCAGTTCAAACTGACCTTGCAGTCCAGTGTATTAATCCACAGTGTCACACAAACCCCAGGACCATCAAAAATGAAGAGCCATGGGTGGAGTGCAAGATCTCTGTCCAAAAAAGCATTGGCAGCAGAGAGAGCAGCACACTAAAACTGAGCAGTGTATTTCCTGGCCCATGGAACACATAAAGCTGAGTGCCTTCAGACAGGAGACTGGCTTGCAGAATGTGCTCTTTGGGAATTTATAGACATCATTAAAGGAGCTTTGTAACACTTGCCAGAGCAGCCAGAGGTCAAGAGGTCATATAACTGAGAGGACAAGGACAGAAGTGAGGCATGTCTACCATATGGCTGAGAAAATGTATTCCTGACTTGAGAACTGCGTATTCTGAGTAGTTTCTGATCCTGAATTGTAGCCTGTTCACTTTCCATATAAATTTCATAATTGTGAGTATTGTCTGTGAGTTGTGTGTGGCCATTGCAATGGATCATCAAATCTAGCAGAGAAGTAGAAATGCTGTGGGAGGGATGATGTTGTGTTTTAGTGCCATCTAGTCATAGTGATAAGGCACTCTGGTAGCGTAGTGGTTATGAATTGGGCTGTGAACCTTAAGGTCAGAAGTTTGAAACTACCAGCCATTCCATGGTAGAATGATGAGGTTTTCTGTTCCCATAAAGATTTACAGCCTCGGAAACCCTGTACAGGGTTGCTATGGGTCAGAACCAACTCGACGGCAGTTAGCAACAATAAGTCATAGTGATACTGATTGGATTTCTGAGGAGAAGTTGGTGGGTTTAAGCCACTGAACTTTCAGTTAGTAGTCCAGTGCTTATTCTCTAGCACCACACTAAGACAATGGTTGATGTCAGAATAGGATAAAAAAGGTTGAAGAATAGAGACATTTCTGACAAGTGTCTCATAGCTGTCAGTCTTGATATGATTTTGAGTTTTATTCTCCTTTTTTTCTGTGGAAGCTGGTGGAAGTCAGACATGGCTGCCACACCATTTTTGCACCAACTAATGAAGAAAACTAAAAAGTCAATGTAATAGAAACTATATAAGTTTATTCCTCCCAGCTTATTTATACATAAGATCTGAATTGTTTTGGTAAATTATGATTCTCTGAAGATGACTGTCATGATTACTGTCATATGCAATCATCTGTAGTTCTCGAGTGTGGTTGCATTTACTATGAGCAACCTAGTTGTTAGCTACTAGAGTAGAAGGCAAGGTACATTTGGGAGGTGTTGAATTGTTTTTATTCTTCACTCTGGCAGTTTGAAAATGAAATTTTTACCATGAAAAGAATACACAGAAATCTAATCTAAAGATATTTAAATTCTAACCACTAGCAATATGGCAGTTGTGAGTACTAGGTTCACCTAATTATATTCTCTTTGCAATTTTAATCCTGAAAAAAATCTAATTTTTTTTTTTTTGTAATCAGGATATTTTCTGACTACGCGGATAAATATAGGACTCACAAATATAGTATATAAAGAGAAATGTTATCTATTATTTGCTCCTCTCCAATTCATCCTTTTTGTTGTCTCAAGGGAATCCTTCCAAAAGACTGTCACCATTTCATATATTTCATTAATATACTTTATTAACTTAACATAATAGGGTTGCCAATTAGGAATTTTCTCATATGGATACTAAAAAATATTAGTGGCTGCCTGGAGTGGTGTGTTTAAAAGGATTCTGAGGCTAGACATATCGTTAAAGGCTATCTCTCCCAGAGAATGGAGTAGAAAGTTATGATACTTCCAGAAGGAATATCCATTTGTGGTCTATATCTCTTTTCCATTCACTTCAGTATTAGTTCTTCCACTGTTTCAGAGCCATGCAAAAAGTACTTATGTTTCTGAATGTGCTATTATTTTATCTCTTACTTCTTGTTTTTTGTTCAGGTTCTTCATTCTCATTACGATATTTGTGTTCTACATAAATCATATTGGAGACTTGTCATTTTATTCCAAAGTGGGAGATTACTAATTTCTTAATGTGCTTATTAAATATATTAAATAACTTACTATTTTATTCAACAATTATTGTATTAATAAATGTAGCACATGCATATAGCCCATGCAAGACATGAATATATGGTGTGAACAATATAGAAATGGTACTTGATCATATAGATATTCTTTCAGACATTGTTACTAGGTTTGCAAATGTCTTTTTAAAATGTTATTATTCTATAGTGTACAGTCTGTTGAATCTGGCCAATTGAGATTATAATTAAAGGTTGTTTCTGTGTAATTAACATGTACAATTTGGGAATTTTATAAAATATTCATACTATATAATAGCAATTTTTAAAAATCTGTTTCCATATTAAAACATGAGCTCCCTGGAGGAGAGATAAAAGATCCCTTTCAACTCACAGTCATACTTTTACAGAGTTTTCCTCTGTAAACAGAATAAACTTATCAGTGGGCAACTTGACTTGTATTATACCCATAATTTCTGACCCTAATTTATTTCTTCACTAAATCATTGCTTTTCTATCAGAAATATACATTCTCCTGGCATATATGTGTTAAGGTATGTTTATTCAAAAGTAACAAAATGACAATCAAAACATTTTAAAAATTAGACATTTAATTATAGCCTATAATTAAATGGAACAGACCATCAATTGCTGATATGCAAATTCAAATTAAAGCTCAAGAAAATTAAAACAAATCTACGAGAGCCAAAATATGATCTTGAATTTATCCCTTCTGAATTTAGAGATCATCTGAAGAATAGATTTGATGAATTGGACACTAAAGACCGAAGACCAGAAGAGTTGTGGGATGACATCAAGAATATCATACATGAAGAGAG
>NW_006408549.1:24411647-24420309 GCF_000296735.1 Chrysochloris asiatica
AAGACCCCCAATGAGATGGATTGGCCAAGTGGCAGCATTGATGGACTCAAGCATGGCAACAGTAGTGACGTTGGCCCAGGATCGGGCAGTGTTTCGTTCTTCTGTGCATAAGGTTGCTATGGGCTGGTACCAACTCGATGGCGCCTAACAACAACAACAATAATAGAAATATGTGGTTGGTTAGTTTCAACTTTAACAAAAGTCAAAATACAAACATGGAGCCAGGTATACTCTAGTTCCCTGCTTTGTTAACTTCAGTAAACTGTTTTTGTTATTTTTGGTATTACTTACGTATTCCCATGCAAAGAAGAGAGTCAACATAACTCCATGAAAATATTCCACGTGAGCCAAAATATGGACCTTCATTCTTTTTGACAAAAAATAATCTATCATTGTAGACATGTGTAATTTTTCCTTACATCTCATTAAATATCTCTAGATAAATCATATGCAATGATGACAGGATTACTAAAACAAACTTAACAATCTATCCAAAAATTTTATTGCAAACTTAAGAAGGAAATATTTTACATCATATATATATTTTTGTTCTAAAATAGATAAATGTAAAGTGTTTGGCTCTCTGCCTGGTACATAAGAAGCATTTGAATTTTAGCTAATGTTTATTTTGTCATTTAAATTCTGAAGTGAAAAAATTAGCAACAAAGGGAGAGAGCTTGTGCCTGAACTGGATATAAAAATTTGTGCATTATTGGAATTACGTGGCACTGTAGGACAAGCAGTGGACTACTACTAAACACAAAGTGAGTGGTACAAACCACCAACTGCTCTTTGGAAACCCTATACGGGGTCACTAAGTGTCTGAATTGACTTCACAGTATTTAGCAACAATATAGCAACAAAGCTATGGGAGTGAATATATGAGAAGGTGAGAAAAAAAGATTTATGAACAATTATCTTAGGGAATTTAGCATTTGATGGTATTTCATAACATGCATAATATATAAAACAAAAAACATATATATATATAAAATACATGTGTGTATATACATGTGGGGGGGTGTGGGTGAGTATACACGTAAATCCAAATATTTTGAACTGAATTGTGTCTCTAAGGAGAAATGCAGAAGTCTTAACCTCTGTGCCTATAAATATAAACCTATTTGGAAACAGGGGTTTGCTTCTGTTATGTCAATGAGGTCATACCAGCATAGGATCATTTTTAGTGGTGTCTTATAAAAAGACCAGGATAGACATAGACCATAGACACACATAAAAAAAGGCAGATAGCATGTGAGGACCTATTTTCAAGTAAAGAAATGTCTGGATAACAGGCACACATTGGAAACAGGGACTTTAATTTAGACTTTCATCCTTAGGAGTTCACAAAATAAATACCTGTTATTTAAAGTCAACCACTTGTGGGGATTTTTGGTGGGGCGGATGGGGGGACATTAAGTTGTTACCAAAGCATTAGAAAATTCAAACACCAAATTTCTTCTTATATTATGAAGCAGAAATCCATCTTGGAGTCCAAGTAAAGTAATCTTAGGTTATAACATGACTTCCCTGGGGAGGAAAATTAGGAATAAATATGCTTTGAATGAAACTTAAAAAATTATCTGTTCAGTCATCATACTATTAAGGCTGTATCAGAAATATAAAAACTCATCTTTCATCAAAACTCTTAAAGAATGACATTTATAGGGCTTAGACAATACCCTAAGCTGGCAAAAAAAAAATTCAGAAAAATACACTTATGACTGATCAAGATAGGCTTCTCATGCTCCCAGTTTCAGTATTATGTTCTTAATATGTAGATAATCTCTAGGGCCAAATACAGAAGACAGCCAAAAGCAATAGTAAAGACAAGTAGGAGGGGGAGACCAGGATATTCTTACTATGATACCATATAGTTGTTACTATCACTTGCTTAAGTATTTAATATTTTTAGGCATTTATGTATAATACCTATTAGGTGTTGATGGTCATTCCTATTTTAAATATCAACATCAGGCCTTCCAATTACCATTTCATACCCATTTACAACAATTTCTAAAGAAAATGATTCAACATTTTGACTTATAGTATATCACTCCAACACACTCTGCCAAAATGACTCCTGAAATATATTGCAGAAAATCAGGACTTCCCTAAGAAGAAAACAATTTAAACAAGGTTTTTAAATTTATGATGTGTTATCTGAGTCCCTAAGGTTAACAAAACAAATATGTAATTAATCATATTTTAGGAAATAAGCAAAAAATATAAATAGATGATTTTGCTGCAATATAAAGATCAACATGGATTTCTATAACTTCTTGTGTTTCAGAATTGGAAGGCATTTTTGCCTCCTAAGCATTAGATAGACTGTTTGGGAAATATTGAATGCTAGGTAAATGTCAGAACTGAATCCAAAACTCATTTCTTTTATCAAAGTCAAAGTTTCATATTTTTGTTTTTTACATATTTTAAAGAGTTCACACTATAAATTTGTATGATATGGTTAAGAGAGTGATGAAAGGTCTCAAATTAAATTTTCAGAGTTGTGAAAATGTTTAATGAATTTTAAACTCAGTTGCAGAAAGTTTTCAGGATTCTGCAGTGTCTAAATTTAATATCTAGTGTTAATTATCACCTAAAATATGGAAGGGCAAAAGTTTTAGCTAGTAGATTTTTGTTGTTGTTGTTATGTGCTGTCAAATTGATTCCAACTCATAGTGACCCTGTATAGTGTTTCTGAGGAGGGGCTGGTGAGTTTGCACTTTTGACCCTGCTGTCCAGTGCTTTATCTTACAGGGCCACACATCTTATTGTTATTGTTGTTAATTTCCATTTAGTCAACATCAACTTATAGTGACCCTGTATAGGGTTTTTGATGAGCAACTGGTGAGCTTGAACTACTGACCTTGCGATTCAAACCAATCTTGCAGTCTTGTGCATTAACCCTCTTAGCTACACCAGGACTCCACACATAGCTCTAATTAAAATGTTTACTGCAATTGTAGTTGTTAAGTACCTTCCAATTGGTTCAGACTTACATTTAACCTATGTACAACAAAAGGATCCACTGCCTGGTCATGAATTATCCTCAAAATTATTGTTATATTTGAGCCAATTATTATAACTATTGTGTTAATCCATCTCATTGAGTTTCTGTCTCTTTGAGGAATTAGAAATAAGGATTATTTAGTTCAAATACGTGCCTCATTAGGATTCCTTTCAGATTCCCTGGGTGGTGCAAATGGTTAAGCACTCTACTAGCTAAAGGGTTGGTAGTTCCAACCTATCAAGAGACCCCTTAGAAGAGAGGACTGGTGAGCTGCTTCTGAAAGCTTACAGCCTTGAAACCCTGTGGAGTAGGTCAGTCTACCCTCTATTCAACTGCAACTAACAAGGACAGGCTTCCTTAAAGCCATCTAGTTTTAGCATTTAAATAAAAAAAACATTGTCACAACTTAAATAATAAGCAACATCAAGACAAATGGAGAAAAGACTGAAGTTATCAAGAATTTCATTTTACTTGGATTCATAATCAACTGCCATGGAAGCTTCATTCAAGAAATCAAACAACCTGTTGCACTGAAATAATCTGCAGCAAAAGACATCTTTATAATGCTAGAAAGCAAAGATATTACTTTGAGGACTAAGTGCTTCCTGCCGAAGCCATGGTATTTTCAATCTGTGTGAGAAAATAAGGGGGTCAAAGAAGAATGATAGATTTAAATTATGGCATTGGCAAAGAATGTTGGATATACCATGGACTTCCAGAAAAACAAGCAATCTGTCTTGAAAAAGTGAAGCCAAAAAGCTCATTGGAAGCAAGAATGATGAGACTTTGTCTCATGTACTCCGGAGAAGAATGCTTGGTAAAATAGAGGGTCAGCGATAAAGAGGAAAACCCTTAATGACATAGATTGACATAGAGGCTTCATCATTGGGATCAAGAATAGGAATAATTGTGAGATGGGCTGAATTTCTTTATGTTTTACATAGGCGCCCTTTCAGTGAGAACTGACTTGATATTACCTAACCACAAAACGTGTAGTCTGAGCAGTCTTTTCTGAAAATAAATTGATTTCTTTTTTGGTTTTAAAGAAATGTATGTAAACTGAAAATGTAAATCTTAAACCTAACTGCAACTCTATTTTTAAAGATTAATAAAAATCACAAATGCTTTAAAGATACTTTCCCATCAGAAACCTAGATGAAAAAAAAAAAAAATTAGATTATTTAAAATGGTTCTAACGTGTATCCTCAGATAAAGCAAAACCATTTTATGTCTGAGCAACTTTATAGTTTGAAGATTCATAATAATCTGCATGGATCTATATTAGCTTTTGATATTATTGTTGTTAAATGCTGTTGAGTTGGTTCCAACTCATAGCAACCCTGTAAAGGGTTTCTAAGGAGCATATGGTGAGTTTGAACTGCCAACTTTGCAGTTCAAACTGACCCTGTGGTCCAGTACATTATCTAGCTTTTATAAAAGGTAAATAAAAATCAATTATCTTCTAATCTGCTGTGTTTTCTAGAAAATTCTTTTGAGGAACTTGTCCATTATATTAAACAGTGTCACTTATATAAAACTCCACTAGAGAAATTCATTACAGAAGTTGGAGAAAGAAAAGCTTTGTCATCCTATAGCATTGGTGTGTTTCCTCTTTTTCAGAGAAACTGCTTAGCACCAATTAGAAGATTATTTTGTGGGTTTTCTTAAGTGCTGTTGAGTCCTTTATAGCTCATAATGTCCCTTTATAGGATTTCTGAGGAGTGGCTGGTAGGTTTGAACCTCTGACCTTGTGGTTAGCAGTTCAGTGCTTGTCCTACAATGCCACACCAGTACTCCAGAAGCTCAGTTAGAGCAGCCATATTAACATCCACAGATAGCAAACTGACTTTTAAAAAAATTATTACTTAAAATGATAGTATGAAAGTGAAGCTACTGCCTAGAATATTTGTTTTCTTTTGTAAGCTGTCATTTTAAATATGCTTCTCAAGATGAGATACATAATGTATACATAAATAAAGTACATACAATAACTAGAATATGATAATCTGCAATGGCTGGAACTTGGTATAATACAAAAGTCTAGACTCAGAAGACCATGTTTTCATCTCAATCAGCATATCAAAAGTTCAAAAATGGGATTAACATCTAAATTGTCTGATCATAAGTATAATAATATATGTGACTATGCAAATAATTTAGGCATTAATTATTTGTATTTCTGAAGTTTAATTTTAAAACTCAGATAATCCAGAGGCTTCAAAGAGTTTGTGAATAAATGTAATTGAAAGATAATGGAATTTTTCCACAAACTTTTTGAAGTTCCTTCATATTAATTTATTTGTCTGAAATTAATGTTTTCTGGGTACAAAGCAGTAAGGCAAAGATTAAGATTTTGCATATCATTCAGACACTTTCCTACTTCTATTTGATTATCCAGGTTTTAGTTTTTACTGACAGCTTTAATTATCCCTCCAAAGCCATAAAATAATATAAGGACAGGATTTCCTAACCATTCCTGAGTTTTCTTTTCAACATTTCCTTATGTCAAAAAGGATTGGAAGCAATTCCCAATAGTGAGTTAAAATCACATATGCTAACTTCTTTTTAAGGTTAATAAATGTCATCTGAATAAAATCTCCAGTAGTGTAGGCATACCAGTATCTTAATATCTCAGAAGTCCTTTGTCCTGATGTTAAAGCATTATGGTGCGAATCGGGCTGGGAACTTTAAGGTCAGCAGTTTGAAACTACCAGCTATTCTGCGGGAGAAAGATGAGGTTTTCTGCTCCCCTAAAGATATATACTCTTGGAAACCCTGTACAGGGTTGCTATAAGTCAGAACCGACTCCACAGCACATCCACAACCTACAGAACCCACCAGTTGAAATGGGATAAGCATGTGGCAACAGGAAACTGAAGGAGAAAGTTTGGGATGTATTGTTGCATTGTGAGTATTGCAATCAGATATATGGGAGGGGGGCAAGGATGTAAGAATTGCTGAATGTGAAATTGATCTGTTTTGTAAACCTACACCTGTCACAAGAGAAAATAAAAATGTAAAAAATATGGCCACACTAAAGCCAGTGATCCCAAAACTGGAGTTTCTACCAGCTTCTTCAACATAGTCTCATGTGGCAGTCTAACACCAGCTTCACCATCATACAATCAGAAAGCTTTATTAGAATTAAGGTTTACAAACTGTGCTTAAAATCTTGGAACTCCACAGTTCCTCCATGAGATGCATTAATCCAAATATGCCAAGAAATTACTTAAAGATAGAATGAATAATCTACTGTAACTTATCAGAAGTTTACTTGCAGAACTTTAAATTCATTTAAAAGCAGTTGTTTTATTGAAATATTTTTTACTATTTTCTCGGTCAGTGGAAAAAGAAATCATAACCAATGATGCGGGTGGTTCTTTTAAATATTTTGCAGTAAAAAAATATTTTGAAAAGTTGCACCTACAAATTTGGTGGTTGATTGCAAAGCTTTAAGGACTAAATATGAAATCTGCAGCTTTGTACTTGTATTAGTAGATGGACAAGTAAAATGTTTAATTTTTATCCACATAAGGTACTATGTGGATAAAAATTTCCTGAAGAGTTGTATTCAATTCTGTGCACCAAAACTTCAGGGTGAAATAAACTGCAGTATGTCTACAACTGTAAAATAGATGTTAAACATGTTTAAAATTCACAAGGTGGGAGGTACAAGGATTCACCTAGAAAAGGGGCAGATAAGGGGAATGTTTGACATCTGTAATAGTATTTAAAGGATAATGAGTAGATTTGAGTGATTAGAAGTTAAACTCATATTATACTACTTGTTGTTAAGTACTGTGGAGTCGGTGACGACTCACAGTGGCCCTGCACAGGGTTTCCGAGGCTGTAAATCTTTACGGGAGCAGAAAGCCTCATCTTTCTCCCTCTAAACCACTGGTAGTTTCGAACTGCTGACCTTGAAGTTGGCAGCCTGACTCATAACCACTACGCTACCAGAGCTCCTTATTATACAGAGAAGCACATTTTGACTTAATATAAAATAAATTCTAAATATTCATAGTCATACTACACTGGGATAGGCTACTTTAGGAAGCAGTCTGCAAACCATCCTAACAGAAGTTCAAGCTGAGATTATGGGGGGGGGGGGGGGAACAACTCTGTGTGTGTGTGTGCATGCAGAAAGTACACTGCACTGGAAAATTAATTTAAAGAACTTCAACATTATTTCCCAGCTTTAATGAGGATTGGTATAACCAAGATAGTTCTCATGCTTCTATGCTTATCCTTAATTTTCACAAGAATCTGATAAATATAATATGAGGGAACTATAAAAAGTTCAAGAAAACTTGCCATAATCTTTTGATTCAAATTTTCCATGAACTTTATGGAGCCCCTTCATATTTCAAAGATGAAGAAATTGAGGAAAAGTTTAAATTTGATCATGTTTACATGGTGAGTAAGTGTCACAGTTGGTTTGTAAATCAATGTTTCTGAGTCACTGGGTTCTTTCTCTCTATAATAGTGGATCTCAATCTTGACTCACAGTGCCGTCCTCTATATTAAGTGCTTTCAAGTTGGTTCCAACTCATAGCAACCCTGTATAGGATTTTCAAGCATTAGCTGGTATATCTGAACCACCAACCTTACAGTTAGCAGTCCAGTGCTTACCCTATAACATTCATGCATCCAGGTCATATCTCTGATCAATTAAATCTACATTCTTAGTGGAAGAATTATTGATAGCACCTGATTCAAGGTGCCCAATGGTTAAGACCCACTACTCTATGCCCAAGTTCGGGAATACAGTTTTATTGAAACAAATCATCATTCATTTATTTATATATTGTCTATGGCTGCTTTCATGAAATAATGACAAGTGAGTACAAACATTTATTGCTTGGCCCTTTTACAGTAAATATTTATTTGTCAGCCCCTGATTTACATCGTAGGAGTATTACTTTCTAATCATAGTGCTCATAAGATCCATTTTCTGCCACAGAGTAGAGTTGATTTTGGAGACAGTGAAAAGATGTAAAAAAGTTATCAGTTGGAACATAGCATATTGCTGATGCCATTGTTGCTACTAAATGCTGTCTAGTTGGTTCCAATTCATATTGCCATTGTATAGAGTTTCAGAGGCTGTAAATCTTTGCAGGAACAGAAAGACTTATCTTAATCCTATGGAGTGACTGATGGGCCTGAATCTCCAATCTTGTGTTTTGCAGTCCAGTGCTTATCTTACAGAGCCATATTATTCTCCGAAATAGTACCTTAGATATCCCATTATATTTGCTGTTAGTTAAGAATGGTGGTACATTGTGTTTTGTTGCTGTTATTGTTGTTGTTGTTGTTGTCAGGTGCCATCGAGTCAGAACCGACTCATAGCCACCCCATGCACAGCAGAATAAAACAATGTCCGATCCTGGGCCAAGCTCACTACCGCTGCCACACTTGACGTCATCAATGATGCCACCTGGCTGATCCATCTCGGGGCATCTGGGGTTCTTCCTCTTTTTCTCTGATCCTCCACCTTACCCAGCATGACTTCCTTCCCCAGTGACTGTTCTCTCCTGACAATGTGTCCAAAGTATGAGAGACGAAGCCTAGCCATCTTGGCCTCCAAGGAGCACTCTGGTTGCACTTCTTCCAAAACAGATCTATTGGTTCTTTCGGCAGTCCATGGCA